>NC_051182.1:6526162-6626161 GCF_013339695.2 Rhipicephalus sanguineus | reverse complement strand
CCATCGACGTTCCCACCCATCGCTTAACAACCGAACAGCTTAAGGATAAATGGATCGCCTACCCTCTGATCGTCCTCTCACTGATCCGTGGGCAACACATCTACTGGCGACGTTTCTCGTCAAGCCCCACATTTCGCTTTATTAAGGTGATACGAATTGACCTACCTGCACCGACAAAATTACAACGCCGACGGCACGCCAGTGGCTCCCGTAATACCCGCAGTCTGCGTTCTGAAATAGGCGAGTCCTCCAAACTGATCCGCAATGACGGCACTCTGGGGTAAGTATATAATAATATCTGGGGTTTAACGTCCCACAACCAGATATGAGTATGAGACCACGCCGTAGTGGAGGCTCCGGAAATTTCGGGCCACCTGGGGTTCTTTAAACGTGCACCTAAATCTAAGTCCACGGCCTCAAGCATTTTCGCCTCCATCGAAATGCAGCCACCGCGCCGGGATGTCGCGACATCTGGGGTATCCAAAACCTTACCACCGCATTCAACAACATATGTTTGGCGAGGGATGTTCTGTTACGTGCAGAAGTTCGTTCACTCGTGCCTCTATTGCATACGCCGAAAACCTTCGATGCACGTGTCGCCAGCAGGTCTGCAACCATTACCTTGCTCTAACCGTCCATTTGGGCGCGTCGGCATAGATTTGTATGGGCCACTTCCTCTGACCGGTGGGCCATCGTCGCTGTTGACCATCTCATGCGATACGCCGAAACCGCCGCCGTCCCAGCGGGTACAGCGCGCGCTGTTGCCTCCTTCCTGCTACAACCGATTCATACTGCGTCACGGTCACCCCAAGAACTTCTCGGCGATCGAGGCCGTGTCTTGTCGGAAGTCGCCGAAGGCATTCTCAAAGAGTGTCATGCTGTTCACCGCAAAACTACTGCTCACCATCCGCAGACGAATGGCCTAACCGAGTGCTTTAACCGCACGCTGGGCGACATGCTCTCAATATACGTCGCCGCCGATCACACAAATTGGGATACCATTCTGCCTTTCGTCACCTACGCCTACAATACCACCCCTCAGAGCACTACGGGTTTTTTACCATTCGTCTTGTTGTACGGAAGGCATCCATCGCACACCGTCGACACGATACTTCCATGCAAGGAGGATCCATCTGAGTGTGCGCCTATTTCTTCTACAACCAGACTTGCTGAAGAGCGTCGCGAGCTTGCGCAGACCTTTACGACGCATGAACAAGAACGACAGAAGAGAATTCGAGGACCACCATTTCTGATCCCACGTTCCTCCCTGGAGCGCTCGTATGGGTCTTGGTCCCTACCACTGCAACTGGCCTCTCTACAAAACCACTGCCGAAATACGAAGGTCCCTACCGTGTCGTCGAATGAACATCCCCGGTCAACTACCTGACAGAACCCATTGAGCCTTCTCCGGACATGCGCATTCGCGGGCGCGACCATAGTCAACGTGGAGCGCCTCAAGGCCGACTATGACCCACTCGTCGTGACGAGCTGTTAGGTCGCCACGGACGGCGCCTTTTTCGTACCTGGGGTAATTGTGGCGAAGCCTTGGTACTGTTTAATGGGTTGAGTTCTCCAGAGGGTTCTATGGATCGTCCTATTCTGAATGCCGCTCGTGCTCGGAAGTCGTACTTCTTCCTTGACTGTAGCCACTGCGTATTGCCGCTGAGTGCCGTCCAATAAACGCTTAACACATCTCAATACCAGCGAGGAACACTGGCCGCACGGGCATCGGGGACTCGCCATACCATGCAGTTACGTTCTTCGCCTTTCGCTTCTTGTTAGTTGTGAGGCTCGTCGTCGGAGAGTAGTGCAGCTTCCACAGGCAGCAACGGTGTTTTTCTTCGCCGCCGACTGCTTCAAGTCGGCTAATAAAGCTGCTGCAATACGCGCTGCTGAAAGGCAGCGATGTCGACGGCTGAATGTCTTGCCCTGGTGAAGCGTGACAGAGGCCAGCGGGACGTGGCCTCTGCGCGCGTTCGCGGCCTAAGCTACGATGCTCTGCCTCCCATATTGCGGAAGCGCAGTGGGATAGTGTATGCTTGAAGACAGGCGTACATTAGCCTATTACTCGGGAGCACAAACCATGCCGTTTTTCTCCTTAATTGACGACGCTTTGAAGAAGTGTCGTCAATTAAGAAGTGTTGGTTGTGTATAATATAGAAAAAGAAGTGTCCATCGAAAAAAATTCACCTTCTTTCGTTCGCTCTTTTGTTTAGCGCGTTTTTTGTACTTGTACCCAATAGTGGTCCTATTTTAAGACTCTTAGTTCCTTCATACCTTTCCCCCACATACAGCTGTGCACACCTAACTTGCAGCTTTTGACATGCGCTTTCAATTCAACCTTTTCCTTGGGTGGCGAGGGGGCTCTAGACACAAGATATGACAAGTACTGCAGATTGGGCAAGTTGGTGCATACAATATCGTTTTGGTATAGCGCAGCTCAGTTTGAGCATGAAGAAAAGAGGCTACAGCGAAGAAGGAAACACAGGCGACAGGATGAGCACTAAGCTTGAAACTTTTGTTTATTTCATGACCCTACAGCACAGTATATGGCTCACCTCACAGCACACGTGACGCTGTAAACTTACCAAAAAAAATCCACAGCATATCCACGGGGTGAATGATGATGAGTGGGGCGAAGCTCCGGGGAGAATCATCGGTAAACCGTGAATACTCCTAGCGAAAGTGAAAGCGCGCCAACAGAGAGCGGATTTATTACAACGTCCCATGGCGTACGTACGTCGCGCACTAAATCAACAATTGCCTGCCACCCATGACAAGCGCCATAGTGTGAATCTTCCATGAATTCTGCCAGTACATCATCAACGACGTCAGATCGGGCGCGTTTTATACTAAAGGTCGATGAGAGTCATGGTGTCTTGCAGCTCACTTAATTTTACATGTACGCTGTGAATTTTTATTGTTTAATCACGCTCAGGAGAAATCTCACAAAGGCACTACCTTGGAGGTCAAAATTCAGTGCCTATATATATGGGTTGGTCAGTGAACGGTTCTGCAGCGCGAGCACGGTTTTTTCAATCAAGAAACTCGCTAGCAGACGCTGCCTAGAGCACGCATCTGCAACGCAGCGAGCGCGGAGCGTCGGCGTGGCGAGGCGAAAGAGAGGGGGGGGGACTTTACCGATCGGCGCTCGCCCGTTGCCGATCCATCTCGCCCTTTGCCGATCGGGCGAGGTGGCTACATACTACTACTACAGAGGAGGGAACGACTCACACCCTAAGGAGCTTCACCCCTGAAACAACTAAACATGTCGCGCAGCACACGTGACCAGAAAACGCCGTTTTCGCACTTCATTGCACACGCTCAAGAAAGTCGATCTCTTCTTCAGATAAGGCTATAGATGGCGTACTCACACACAGCTTCATACATTTCGCAATAGAATTCGCCTCGATGATTTCGCGGGTCAACTGATTACGACTGCGGCTCAAAACGACACAATGATCAAACAAAGGAGTGCATACGCAGGTCTTACAATGCGTAGCCAGGAAACTGCCTGAGGAAGCCTTGTTTTTTACATTGCAACAATGCTCCCGCAGGCGGTCATTGCGAAAACATCTGTCCTATGTCCCGTCTGTCCGTCCCGTCTATCCTATGTAGACCACATCGCACGACAGAGGGAGTATATGCATGACAGCTAGAGAATATTCAACAAACCTAGTCACATGCCTCTTTCCACAGGCGGCTTGGGACTCCTTCTGAGGATTCTTCAGCTTGCATAGTCGACCTAGTTTCTCTGGAGCAGAGAACACTACGCGGACGTTTTCTGTCCGGGTTATCTTCTTCAATTGATGTGATACTTTATGCACATATGGTATGACACCGATTTTTCCAGCATCGGGCACACTATTGTTCTGCGGACGTCCCCGCTTACGTGAAACTTGCAACAAGCACTCAGCCACTGACACCTGCACCAACACTGGATAGCCTGCCAGGGATAATCGCTTGCTTTTTCCTGCAAAACTAGCGGCCATAGTGTGATGGCATGACTTCATCCAGGCATTCCTAAAGCATGCTCTGGCAAACCCTCGTTTAATTAGCTTTGAATGCGCTGAGTTGTACTGCAGGAGAGGCTTTTCTGAGCGTGGTTCATAGCACCGCCAAGTATGTTCTACTGAACAAAACAGACGATGGTCAAGAAACCGGATACTACCTTGCGGTATTTCATACGTAACATCAAGGGGAACCAGATACTCCTTAATGGTTGGCAGAATTTCTGCAACCTGACGGTCAACGTCATTTGAAGCACACTCAATAAAAAAGAAATCATCAACATAACAAAAAGCTTTGCGCAATTTCGTCTGGGTGAATTTATATCGGACAGAATGACATCGCGTCGGGACAAAAATCACACCATTTCCGCTATAGGGGATTATGAGGCGATGCGAAGCAGCGTTTCGGCATGTCGAGGCCGTTTCAGGAGAAATGTGGAGAGGGGGAGGAGAGAGGGAAGGGGGAGGGGGAGGGGAAGTGGAGAGAGAGAAAGTGGGAGAGGAGAAGGGGGAGAGGGGGACAGTGCGAGAGGGGGAGGGGAGTGGAAGAGGATGAAGTGGGAGAGGAGGTGTGTGGAGAGGGTTCGCGCATGCGCAGTAGGGGTGGTCACTCCGCACACCACCACCGGACTGAACTCCGCCATAAGATGCTTCACATCTAAAAAAGAACGCTGAGTATGGGTGCAATGCATAATCCTGTACATACCCCCTTCTTCTGTAGATAAACGGCATCATCCCATTTAATAAAACTTCACACGAGATAAAAGTTTAAAAGCTCCAAAAATGGCTGCTAGATATCAAGGCATCATTCTTGAACTTGATGGCACCATATTCATCATTAGACTGTTCCACTACTTCTAGCAGGTCTTTGTGAGGAATGGAGTAAAAACGATCCTTCATAACAAAGCAGAAAACTGGGCGAGTTGGTATGTATTCATCGTCACAGGAGAGCGCGCACTTACAACGGGGACAAAGGGAGAAGAACACGACAACACAAGCGCCTTCACAACACAACACAAGATCCTTCATGTCAATGGAAAAGGTTGGTAAGCTTTATTCAGCGTTAGTTATAAAAAATTGATTACTTCATCCGAGTTCCTTATCATGAAGGGGTCGTCAACTGACAAACACTTAAGCTTGGCTTGTAAAAACAGTGCTACTGGCTTCTGCCAGGAGATATACCATTTCATTGCGTCGAGAAGGCCGTTTTATTGCAACATGATAAAGGTCTGTAAATGTTTTGTCAGCTCACAGTGCGGAGGTGTTAGATGTACTCAATAAAGATTCAAGCGCTCATCATGTTCACTGCAGGGCTCTCTCCGGTTCCCGGCCGTTCGTCCTCCTTACCGGAGCAGCCAGGAGTCTGGCTTCTCAGAAGAGGTCCTTGGCGCTGGTGGTCCCTTTACTGTCGCTGGCAGACGCCAGGCTTTCAAATCATGACATATCATTCGGCTTCACAGCTTCTATGCGCCTTCGAGCAACTGCACCGCCAACTACCTGCTGGTGGATGACGGTGTGCTGTGTCCAAACCCACCAGTCATTCATTCTGTTCTCATACACAGAGAGAACATCATCAACGCTCAGGTATGTCACAAAGCTGTGCACTATTTCCTGAATAGCCTTCAACTTAATGCATTGAGAATTAAAGATCAACTTTAGAAAGTACAAGATCTGTTGAAGAACGTTTTGTCAGCAGAAACACATTTCTTTCTTATTACGACGCACGAATTGCTAATGGCCCTCAAATAGTCTCATCTGTGATGCACACCTTATCTGTGATGCACACGTAAGAGCTCGCCTCCAACATGGCTCCGGCGTCTTCCTCACTGTGGGCTCTGTCATTCCTGTCGTCTGCGCCACGTAGACATCGTAGGCTGTCGACAGCCCCATGTTGATCCCAGTGCGCGCTGGCAATGCGAAGGAAGAGCAAGTCTGGTTGAAGGCAGTATTTATACAAACCGACCGCCCACCCAGGCTTCGCCCACCGAACTCCTCCGCTCGAGTCCCGCTTGGTTGAAAAAAATCACAGCATATCCACGGAGTGAATGATGATGAGTGGGCGAAGCTGCGGAGGTTCATCGGTAAACCGTGAATCTTCCGTGAATTCTGCCCAGTACATCATCACCGACGTGAGATCGGGCGCGTTTATACTAAAGGTTCGATGAGTTATGACGACTTGCAGCTCACTTTAATTTTACATGTACGCTGTGAATTTTCATTGTTTAGAAAACCATTGCTTTAGAAAACATCTGGCGTCTTTCGTTAAGCAGCTGGCGCCTTTTCGTTTTGCTTTAGAAACATCTGGCGTTCTTTCGTTTTGCTTTTACAGAACATCTGGCGTCTTTCGTTGGTTTATTTCATCAATAAACGGCGTTTTGAACAAAATTTTTATTGTTTAATCACGCACAGGAGAAATCTCGCCAGGCACTACCTTGGAGGTAAAGAATGGCTGCTAACGGGAATGAGAGACAGAAGAAGTCGGCTTTTAGCTAACGCTGCGAATTTTTTATTGTTCAACAACGCACAGGAAAAATCTCCCACCGGCACCACCTTGGAGGTCAAAGCGTAAGACTGGTTACTCACTACGACTACTACTACGAGGGACGAACGGGTGCCGCCTTAAGGAGCTTCGCCCCTAAAAAATCACAGCATATCCACGGAGTGAATGATGATGAGTGGGCGAAGCTGCGGAGGTTCATCGGTAAACCGTGAATCTTCCGTGAATTCTGCCCAGTACATCAACACCGACGTGAGATCGGGCGCGTTTATACTAAAGGTTCGATGAGTTATGACGACTTGCAGCTCACTTTAATTTCACATGTACGCTGTGAATTTTCATTGTTTAGAAAACCATTGCTTTAGAAAACATCTGGCGTCTTTCGTTAGGCAGCTGGCGTCTTTTCGTTTTGCTTTAGAAACATCTGGCGTTCTTTCGTCTTGCTTTTAGAAAATATCTGGCGTCTTTCGTTGGCTTATTTCATCAATCAACGGCGTTTTGAACAAAATTTTTATTGTTTAATCACGCACAGGAGAAATCTCACCAGGCACTACCTTGGAGGTAAACAATGGCTGCTAATGGGAATGAGAGACAGAAGAAGTCGGCTTTTAGCTAACACTCACACTTCTACTAACGTTTCCTACTGGAACATGCCAATGACTGCTAATGGGGAATGAGAGACAGAAGAATTCGGCTTTTAGTTAACGCGCACGCTGCAAATTTTTTATTGTTCAACAACGCACATGAAAAATCTCCCACCGGCACCACCTTGGAGGTCAAGATCTGGTACTAGCGTTACGACTGGTTACGCACTTATACTACTACGAGGGACGAACCGGTGCCGCCTTAAGGAGCTTCGCCCCTAAAACAATCGCATAAACAGCGTACACTCCCCCTAAAGGAGAAAAAGAACTCGCGCGACACTCTCTTTCTTCAATGTTGCCAGTGTTGACCGTCAACACGACGGACACAGCCGTCGAAGCACGCGGTACGGGCCCATGTATCGAGAAAGTAGCTTCTCAGAGAGGCCGGCACGTCGCGCTGGGGACCAGAGAAGAACGAGGGAACCCGTTGGAAAACGTTCGTCACGATGCCGCTCGTCGTAACGGTGCTTCTGTGTATCTTGAGACGCCGTCAATCTGTTGCGGGCAAGCTGACGGGCGTGGTCAGCGCGGGCAATAGCGTCGCGTGCGTATTCTGTGGTCGACTCTGCAGCAGCCGGAAGGAAGGTATCCAATGGCAACGTTGGTTCGCGTCCAGACAAAAGGTAAAACGGTGAGTATCCAGTGGTGTCGTGCCGGGAAGAATTGTACGCGAACGTCACGTAGGGCAGTGCAAGGTCCCAGTCACGATGGTCGGTCGACACGTATTTCGAAAGCATGCCTGTCAGGGTCCGTTTTAAGCGCTCTGTCAGCCCGTTTTTCTGGGGATGGTAAGAGGTCGTGAGCTTATGCTGGGTGGTACAGGAACGCTGAATATCGTCAATCACTTGAGAAAGGAAAGTACGGCCTCGGTCTATCAACCGTTGTCGTGGGGCACCGTGCACTAAAATAAGATCCCGAAGTAAAACATCAGCGACGTCTGTAGCGCAGCTGGTTGGCAGGGCTCGCGTGATTGCGTAGCGGGTCGCGTAATCGGTAGCAACGGCAACCCAATTGTTTGCTGAAGTGGATGTTGGAAAGGGACCGAGAAGGTCCAAACCGACTCGGAAGAAGGGCTCCGGTGGGATGTCGATAGGCTGAAGATACCCAGCAGGAAGTCCCGACGGCTTCTTGCGGCGCTGCCAAACTTCGCAGGCGTTGACATAACGCCGCACAGAGCGTGCAGCCAGGTCAGTAGAAGCGCCGGCGCACACGGTCATACGTGCGAGAAACGGCAAGGTGACCAGCGGTTGGGGCGTCATGAAGCTCGTGGAGGACTGTGGAATGCTGGTGCTTTGGTACGACCGGCAGTAGATCGGGTCCGGCGGGTGACACATTACGCCGGTATAAGGTGTCATCTTTGAAGGCAAACATGCGTACAGAGGCGTCGTGCGGGGAGGATCGCAGCCGTTGCATTATTTGACTGATAAGCCGATCCCGACGCTGCTCGTCGCCGAGGCGAAGCAGCGGGGAGAGGGAAAATACGCAGTCGATCAAGGCATTGCTCGTAGAGTGCCGGTCAGCCACAGGGTAGCGTGATAGGCAATCCGCATCTTGGTGCAGTTTTCCACTCTTGCACACGACCGTGTAGGTATACACTTGCAAACGGAGTGCCCAGCGAGCGAGACGACCTGTGGGATCTTTCAAAGAGGCGAGCCAACAAAGGGCATGATGGTCGGTGATCACTGTAAACTGTCGGCCGTATAAATAAGGGCGAAATTTCGCGACTGCCCACACCAGAGCCACCTGAAGCCACCGGAAGCAAAATACAGTACATTTGCCCGAGAACTCCTCGCGGTATACTTCGCCATCAAACATTTTCGCCATTTATTGGAGGGCCGGGACTTTTACGTCGTTACAGACCACAAGCCCCTGATGTTTGCCTTCCATCGCAATCACAGCAATTACACTGCACGGGAGATCCGTCAACTATGCTTTATTTCCGAGTTCACTGTGGATCTCAGACACGCCCATGGGCCGGAAAATGCTGCTGCTGATGCACTACCCCGCATCGATGCCTTGTCGACTCAGCCACCACTAGACATGGAAGAGCTAGCAGCTGCCAAAAGCAACGATCCTGAGCTGCATCGTCTTCGTTCTTCATCCACGTCTCTATCGTTCACGGAGTGCCCGCTTCCATTTTCTGCCTCATTAATAACGTACGAAACGTCTACTGGTGTCCCTCGGCCCTTCGTGCCTTTAGCTTTTCGTCGTGCAATTTTTGATCAATTGCACAACATGAGCCATCCTGGTATTCGTGCAACCCAGAAGCTAGTCACATCTCGTTTCCTTTGGCCAAGCATCAATGCTGATGTCCGACGCTGGGCGCGAACCTGCCTTGTGTGCCAGCGGGTTAAAGTTCACCGTCACACTGTCACGGCAACATCCCCCTTTCGGCCTCCAGACGCAAGCTTTTCTCACGTCCATCTCGACATCGTCGGCCCTCTTCCGTCATCGCAAGGAGCCTGTTACCTGCTGACATGTGTGGATTGCTTCACCAGATGGCCGGAAGCGTTTCCCATTTCCGACATTAAAGCACCAACGCTTGCTAAGGCTTTCACAAACGGCTGGGTGTCGCGCGCGCTTTGGATGCCCTTCTGTCGTCACCACTGATCGCGGTCGTCAATTTCAATCGGCCCTTTTCACCGCACTTGCCAATATTCTGGGCATTCGACACATCCACACAACTGCCTACCATCATTCCGCCAATGGCATGGTCGAACGGCTTCATCGACAACTGAAAGCTGCCCTCACTGCTCGCCAGCCAAGGGAACGTTGGCTCGACCACCTCCCCTTCGTACTTCTGGGCATCCGATCAGCATTGAAAGCGGATCTCGGCTGCTCATCAGCCGAACTAGTCTATGGCGTTTCCCTGCGTCTTACAAAAGAATTCTTCGAGCCATCATCACCACCTTCCACTCACGATGCCTCCACGTACATTCTAGAGCTGCGCACCACGTTTCGGGACCTTGCTCCTGTGATTCCTGCCGACCGACACCCCCAGTCTGCCTTCGTCAGTCAGGATCTGCATGACTGCAGTCACGTCTTCGTTCGGCGTGACCAAATAGGGCCACCACTCACACCAGTCTATGATGGCCCATTCCGCGTACTCCATCGTACACCTAACACGTTCACGCTGGACATCAATGGCCGTGAAGACGTCGTGGCTGCCGATCGACTGAAACCTGCGTATATCGCCGCTCTCGCGTCCGCTGGGCTTCAATCTTCAGTCTGGATGCCCACATCCAAGCATGTTCACTGGGCGACTCCTACGGATCTAGTTCTACCGGGGGGAGCACTATAGCGCCTCAGAATGCGGCGCTCGTCAAGGAAGAAGAAGTTGGCATTCGGCCGCGCGGCGGGTGCAGCGCGATAATAAAAAATTGGCCGCGTATCTGCGTGCTTCGCTGCAAATGTCGTCTAAAGACGATAGAAGAGGCGCTGCGTGAGATATGGACGCCATCTGGCAATACGTCGGGAAACACGAGTGCTGTGTCGCGGGCTGGTAGTCCCGGCGCAGCGGCAGGCGAAGACCGGCGGTGACCAACGCGACCGGTGGGGACACCGGCCAGCCCGAACACGCTGTTTGGCGCGATGCGCCGAAGGAGATGAAACGTCCGCACTCAGCGAGTACACTCCATAAACTCTCTTACTTCCACGTCGCCTGGGTAAAACAGGAATGCCAGAGCGGCGCCCCCTGTCATTCGTACAATGCAATACTGAACCGAAACCGAAACACAACATGAGCTTGTGCAGAGGGCACGGAGGAAGACAAGTTTAAGCGCAGTCGCATTTTCAGCGCACCTTAAGAAACTAGGGTTGTAACATTGTAGGGCGAGTAGGGCCAGAAGGACCGTCACGACGAAAACCTGCCTCCTCAGTCGTATTCGCCTTGGTGTGGCTTCGCGTTCCCTCCTCCGCTCCTGGCCTTTCCACAAAGCTACTGCCTAAGTACGAAGGCCCCTACCGCGTCCTACGTCAAGCATCCCCAGTTAACTATATAATTGAGCCTGTTCAATCATCTACGGACCGCCGTCGTCGCGGCCGCGAGACTGTTCACGTCGATCGACTGAAGCCGCATTATGACCCACCAGTTGTACCTGTTCCTTAGGTCGCCAGGATGGCTCCTTTTCCGCGGGGTAGTGATTTGTAACATGGTAGGGCGCAGACAAGAACGCCTGCGAAAGAAGAAGACGAAGACGGTTGTTGTTGGCGCTCGCGCTTGCTCGGCTTGGACCGCTGATCACTTCAGCTGTGGCAATCTTTTAATAAACGCGTTACTGTCTCACAAGGGGAGAAATTCGGCCTTGTTGGTAAGACATTAGGAAAAATTTTTCAGCGCAAAATAACACAGGGACGAGAAGGGAGGACACAACACGTGCGCTAACTTTCAACAAAATGGTTTATTTCAACCGAAGCACGAATATATACAGCGGTGATGCTCAAACGCTACAGCCAGATGTCATGCGCAGAGAAGTACTGATGTCATGCGCAGAGAAGTATTCTGATTTTAACAGGAGACGTGCAGACAAGTGAACTTTCTTATCGTAGCCTTTCACAGAAGATATGCGCACGAACTACAAAATTAATGCATGTTCAAAAATACAATTCTTTTTCTGACAGGGACAGGGACGGCGTGCTTACACAATCGCTACCAAACTTTGCGATTTCGGCGGCTTCTACTATTAGTCTCGTTAGTTCATCACGGTTAGTCAATAACACCTTGGTGCCCCTGTTTTTGAGAGCACCAAGGTGTTATTGACTAACCGTGATGAACTAACGAGACTAATAGTAGAAGCCGCCGAAATCGCAAAGTTTGGTAGCGATTGTGTAAGCACGCCGTCCCTGTCCCTGTCAGAAAAAGAATTGTATTTTTTGAACATGCATTAATTTTGTAGTTCGTGCGCATATCTTCTGTGAAAGGCTACGATAAGAAAGTTCACTTGTCTGCACGTCTCCTGTTAAAATCAGAATACTTCTCTGCGCATGACATCAGTACTTCTCTGCGCATGACATCTGGCTGTAGCGTTTGAGCATCACCGCTGTATATATTCGTGCTTCGGTTGAAATAAACCATTTTGTTGAAAGTTAGCGCACGTGTTGTGTCCTCCCTTCTCGTCCCTGTGTTATTTTGCGCTGAAAAATTTTTCCTTACTGTCTCAACGTTAAACGCATACCATCAAGGTCTTTAAAATTGCGTATCTATGTATTTTCTGTTAAAGGAACACACCGCCTAATATTTACCTAGTGATGTTGCGCCTCAGATATGCGTAATGTTTGCTTTTTGATCAACAATGTACACAAGTATGAACCTAGTCAGCCGTTCACGATGGCTGGCCCTTGGGCAAGTGGTTCAACTTTGGCCGAGTGGCTGAATCGGGGGACGTGCCGACAAACAGAAAGACAGACAGACAGAAAGACAGACCAAAATTTCTACGTTTAAGTTCCCCAAGAAAGATAATCGTCTTTAAAAATCAGTTCGAAAACTGAACTCTGTCAGGGCTGGATCTTACTCGTGTTAGCTCCGACTGTCTTACTTAGCCGCTCGGTGAGGCCATTGGTCTGAGGGTGGCAGGCAGTGGTCCGGCGGTGGCTTGTCTGGCTGTACCTCAAGATCGCCTGAGTTAGCTTTGCAGTAAACGCCGTACCTCTGATGCAGTAAATGCAGTAAACGCCGTACCGGTGATAAGGACCTCTGGGGCGCCATGAGGCAGAACAATGTATTTAACGAAGAACTTCGCTACCTCGGCGGCACTGCCTCTAGGTAGGGCCTTTGTTTCGGCGTAGCGGGTCAGGTAGTCGGTAGCTACGACGATCCACTTATTACCACTAGTCAACGTTGAAACGGCACCAGAAGGTCCATCCCGATCTGCTGGAACGGTCGCCTCGGTGGCTCGATCGGCTGAAGAAAGCCCGTTGGTCTTGTTGGCGGTGTCTTGCGTCGCTGACAGTCTCGGCATGTCCTTACGTAGCGAGTGACGTCGGCGGCAAGGCGCGGCCAGTAGTACTTTTCTTGTATTCTTGCCAGTGTTCGGGAAACACCGAGGTGTCCTGCTATCGGGTCGTCGTGCAGGGCCTGGAGGACTTCTGGTCGCAATTCTGAAGGCACCATGAAGAGGTGCTTGGCTCGATGTGGTGAGAAGTTCTTCTTTTGGAGAACGCCGTTGCGTAAGAAAAACGACGCCAGTGCTCGCTTAACACTTTCGGAACGACGGCGTTCTTGCCCTCCAGGTATTCCATAAGGCCTCTGAGTTCCAGATCGGATCGCTGTTGTTCAGCGAAGTCGTCGGCATTTATGGTTCCCAAAAAGTTGTCATCGTCCTGGTCGTCTTGCGGCGGCGGGTCCACGGGGGCACGAGACAGGCAGTCAGCGTCAGAGTGTTTTCTTCCGGACTTGGATACGACGGTAATGTCAAATTCTTGAAGTCTCAAGCTCCATCGTGCGAGACGACCTGAAGGGTCCTTCAAGTTAGCTAGCGAACACAGGGCGTGGTGGTCGCTCACAACTTTGAAGGGCCTGCCGTAAAGGTAGGGGCGAAACGTTGATGTAGCCAAGATTATGGCAAGGCACTTCCTTTCTGTCGTAGAATAGTTGGCTTCCGCCTTTGATAGCGACCGGCTAGCATAGGTGATTACCCTTTCCAATCCGTCAGTCCTCTGCACAAGAACGGCGCCGAGTCCTGCATTGCTTGCGTCGGTGTGCACTTCTGTTTGGGCGTATTCGTCGAAATGCGCGAGTAATGGAGACGTCTGCAGGCGTCGTTTTAGTTCTTTAAACGCTTCCTCCTGCGGCGTTTCCCACTTGAACTCGACGTCGGTCCTGCTAAGGCTAGTAAGTGGCTCGACAATGCGGGCAAAGTTTTTACAAACCGCCTGTAATAGGCGCACAAGCCGAGAAATCGACGCACGCCCTTCTTGTCGGCAGGTGGCGGGAATGTAGCGATGGCGACTGTCTTCTGCGGGTCAGGGCGTACTCCAGACTTGCTTATCACGTGTCCCAAGAACAAGAGCTCCTCGTACGCAAAGCGACACCTTTCTGGCTTCAGGGTGAGTGCGGAGCTCTTTATTGCTTGAAGTACAGCTTCAAGCCGCCGTAGGTGTTCGTCGAAGTTTGAGGCAAAGACAACGACGTCGTCCAAGTACACGAGGCAAGTCTGCCACTTCAAGCCAGCCAGTACTGTATCCATGACGCGTTGGAAAGTCGCGGGTGTCGAACAAAGACCAAGAGGCATGACCTTGAACTCGAGCAGGCCGTCTGGTGTTATGAAGGCAGTCTTTTCTTGGTCTCTCTCGTCGACTTCGATTTGCCAGTAGCCGTCTTGAGGTCCATCGACGAAAAGCACTTCGCGTTGTGGAGTCGATCTAGGGCGTCGTCTATACGTGGGAGAGTGTACACGTCCTTTTTCGTGATTTTGTTCAGGCGACGATAATCGACGCAGAAACGTAGGGTCCCATCCTTCTTCTTCACTAACACCACGGGTGACGCCCACGGACTCTTTGAAGGCTGGATGATGTCGCCGCGTAGCATTTTGTCGACCTGTATCTTGACGGCCTCGCGTTCTCGCGTCGAAACTCGGTACGGGCTCTGACGGATTGGTCGGGCACTTTCTTCTGTTATGGTGCGATGTTTCGCGACTGGGGTCTGTCGAATTCTTGAGGACGACGAGAAGCAGTCCTTGAATTGTAGGAGCAGGGCTTTTAGTCGGTCTTGCTTGTGCTTCGGGAGGCTCGTGTTGACGTGGAAATTGGGTCGGGTTCGTAGATCCGTCAAAGCTGGTTCGGTAGCATCCACGAGGGCGAAAGCATTGCTGGCGTCCACGAATGCGTGGATGTAGGCGACCGTCGTACCAATGTTGAAGTGCCCATATTCGTGGCTGAAGTTTGTCAGCACTACCTTTGTTTTGCCATCACGTAGCTCAGCTATGCCTCTTGCGACGCATATCTGACGGTTCAGAAGTAAGTGCTGATCGCGCTCGATGACACCTGCAAGGTCTGCGGGTTCTTCGGTGCCGACGGAAATGATGATGCTGGAGAGAGGCGGAATGTGGGCGTGCCCTTCTATCACATTCAATACGGGGTTTTCTGGCGTCGTGTGTGGCGGCAGCGCTTTTTCTGAGGTTAGTGTTATTGACTCAGACCTCAGAGTGATAACGGCGCCGTGGTGGCTTAGGAAGTCCATCCCAAGTATCACATCCCTGGAGCAATGCTGCAAGATTCCAAAACTCGCAGGATAAGTCCGGTTATTGATGGTGACTCTTGCGGTGCAGACTCCAGCTGGAGTTATTAGATGGCCCCCAGCGGTCCGGATTTCGGGGCCTTGCCAAGTGGTCCTAACTTTCTTCAACCTTGTGGCAAATGGTCCACTGACGACGGAATAGTCGGCTCCAGTGTCGACGAGAGCGGTGACGTTGTGGCCGTCGAATAGTACGTCGAGGTCGCTAATCCGTCGTCTTGCGTTGCGGTTAAATCGCGGCGCCGGGTTACGGCTAGGTCGGCTTGTCCCGCTGCTTCTACGTCGCGTCGACAGGTCTCTTCAGGGACCGATGTTTCGTCGTCAAGGATTTGTCTGCTTCGCGTCGTGTTCTGAAGGTTCGGTCGCGGCGTCGTCGTCGGCGGCGGAGGATCTTCGGTAGTTCGTCGTACAGCAACCGCACCTCCACCAGTTACTGCCCTTAGTTTTCCGGATACGGGCTAGGCGACCGGCCCCGGTTTGGGCCATTGTACTGCCGGCGGTGCGGTGACATGTAGCGGCCGGGCGATGGCGAGCGGGAAGGTCGTCGTACTTGCCAGTATGTTCCGGTGAGGTATTTGTCGATGTCGCGAGGCCGTTCGCCTGGCTGCGGGCGCGGTGCGTTGACGGCGAATCCGCGTAGCCCCATCTGTCTGTACTGGCAGTGGCGGTACGTGTGGCCGGCCTCCCCGCAGTGTAGCAGAGCGGGCGGTTGTCAGGGGCACGCCAAACGTCGGTCTTCCTTGGCGCATAGCGCTGGGCGTCAGGAGTACGGTAGGGCGTCGGTGGTGATGGTGGCCGAACTGCTGCGGCAGCGCGGTGTCTTGACGTGGGCGAGGAGGGGGGACGTTGCGTCGGGCTGCAGCAGCGTAGTTCATGGCTTGCGGCTGAGGCAGTGGCGGTTCAAGTTTGCCCAGCGACTGCTGGATTTATGATAGAACGACCTCAGTGATCGAGTCTACTTTAGGCTGTGGCGAGGGTAATAGCTTGCGCAGTTCCTCCCGAACGATCGCTCGGATCGTTTCGCGCAGGTTGTCGGAGGCGAGGGCATGAACAGCTGGGCTGTCTTCAATCGAACGGCGATTGTACTGGCGGGTTCGTATTTCCATCGTCTTCTCAATCGTCGTCGCTTCTGAGACGAATTCTTGGACTGTCGATGGTGGGTTCCGCATCAGACAAGCGAAGAGCTCTTGCTTTACCCCTCGCATGAGGAAGCGGACTTTCTTGTCCTCGGGCATGGCAGGGTCAGCGTGGCGAAACAGCCGGGTCATTTCCTCTGCAAAGATGGCCACGCTTTCATTTGGAAGTTGGAACCGTTTATCCAGCAAGGCTGCGGCCCTTTCCTTTCGGACGACGCTTGTGAACGTCTCCAGGAAGGCGCTACGAAGGCGTCCCAGGTTCGAAGAGTGGACTCCCGATTCTCGAACCATGTCCTTGCTGCGCCTTCCAGGTAAAAGTAGACTTGGCGCAGCTTCGGAGTCCCAGTTGTTGAATGTTGAGACCCTTTCGAACATCTCGACCAGGTCTCGGGGTCTTTATTTGGTGATCCATGGAAGGTCGACGGCGCTCTGGGTGGCTGCATTACGATTGCTGCTGGGGACACCGCGGCCGTCATCGTGCCTGTTGTCTTCGTCGCCGTCACCTTTGGCTTGTCCGGGAGGAGTCCGTACTGGGGGGGGGGGGGGGGGGGGGGCACGAATGGGGCTGTGTTCACGGCTTGACGGCATCGTCCGGAACATGAACGAACAGCACCTCCACCAGATGTCACGTGGTCATGACGTCGACGAAGGCAGCAGTCAGCACGTCACAGATGAAACTCTTTATTTGGCCGAACTTGTCGCCGGGAAACTGAAAGGCAAACTATAGCAATAGGCTGATAGCGGCGAGCAGAGCGTCGACCGTCGATCAACTGACAAGCGGTGAAGCGCGTTGGCATTTATACATGTGCCGTCGAATATTCCAGCGTTATCGCTGGTTGTCGCGCAAGTTCTAGAATAAGCTCGAGTGTTCGCGTCTTGCGCGCAATCTTAACAAAACGATCTACAATAATCGGGAAGCTTCTCGCACAAAGAGGCGTAGTTTGCACTGAGCGTTGCTGACAGTCTTTGTGGGCGAAAACCGAATGCAGCAAAAGTGATAAGAAACGCACGTGGCAATATATATGCGCGACATGCACAAAATGTGTATTCATTGCTGCTACGTGCTCCGCAAGAATTAACGACGTTATTGGCACTGCAGAAAAAATCCGTGCTGGAAAGCAATATGATCAGTGTTGGCTGCTTTTGGTTATTAGCATTTTTCTCCGCATTCGACAGGGAAACATTAAAAGTGACCGTAATTTAACATATATCACGTACATTATGAAAATAGTGCGCATATCTCGACGTCTTTCTCTACAAGGTATATAGAATTTGTGACACATGTTTGGGACCTTTTAGGGTAGCATCTACCGGTACCATCGAATCAAACATTCGATATTCAACGATACCGAAGCATTCCGCCGCGCACAATACTGAAAGCGGCGCGCGGCACTGGAAGAAACAGTGCAGGCTCCAGTATGTGCCAGCGCACGCCAGTGAAGATTCCAGCGTCTCCAGCGCCTCCCAGTGAGCGCCAGCGTCACAGCGGCAAAGCCAGTGCCCCTAGCAGTGCAACCCAGCTCTTTCCCAGTGCGTTCACCGGAGTCCCAGTGAACCCGAGCGTATACCAGTGTTCCCAGTGCGATCCAGTGCCAAAAAACGTACTGGTATCACGCTGGGGGTACTGGAACGGCGCGGGTTTTTGCAATAGGGTTACAATTCAAAATTTGTTTTTGATGTTTCAGTACCTCGCCCAGTTGTTTTGTTCATTATCTTTCGTAGTAAAATTTCATTCGTTTAACATGTACGACTTCTGGCAGATTCCTGCGCAAGGCACACTTGACCTTCCGAATTCACCTCCTAAATTAAGTCACTTAAGATTATAAGGGCCGAAGTAGCGTCGCAACAACTTTTCAGACAGAGTGCGTGCGAGTAGATGCGTCCAAATCCAGACTTTGTCTCCGGGGCTGTACGTAGTACATATTGTCGCCATGCATTGCACCGACGGGCGTCGCTGTCATGATGAGGCATTATGTGGTGCCTTGCCAACCATCGTTCCTCTTCTAATTTTGCTATGTATTCGCTAATATCAGGGTCATTCTCACTGATGATATTGACGGTTAGCTTCGCACCTAATGTAGTTATTACCGTCCCACGGTCAACCAGTTCAAATGGTGTGAAGTTGGTCGTCTCTATAACCGCACTATTGTACGCAATATAGCATACGGTGCATTACTGACCCATGGATTAATTCTCATTTTGTCAATGAGCGGGAGTGTTTGCTAACATATAGTGCCTGAAAGATGTAAATTGTTTTCGGCTATTATTATGCTCATTATTTTTGCATTAGTGCTTTTGTGCTCAATTTCTCTCGCTTATCTTCCATCCAGGTACCACTTGAGTTTCGATCCGTAGACGCGTCAACCACAAATTTCTCGCTGTGGTGGACACAAGTGAAACTACTCTCAACGCCGTCAAGCCCTGAAACTCTCGTCTCCCTGAGCAAGGAGTGCGAGTTTCTCTGTGCCGACAGCATGGTGTGCATAAAGAAGGAACTAGTCTGCAACAGTGTTCCCAACTGTCCGGAAGGGCTTCCCAGCAACAGTCGTTCTCAGAACTCCGCTGAGAAACTGCTTAAGAATGCAGCGGATGAAGATGCCCTCATCTGTGCCGTGGACCATGCCAACGTTAACGTGTACTGGTGGATTTTCGGTGTAGGCCTCAGTGTTTGTGTCATTGTTCTTGTGTGTTTCCTGTTCTCAATATTTCGGCGTTGCCGTGCAGGGAGGCACCGCTTCTGAATGGCACCTGTCACTACGCGTTGCACCGCAACGATGGTTCATGCACTACGACGCGATGATTTTACCTATTCCAGTACGGTTGTGCTCAACGTTTCAAAACGACACTTTTAGCTCACGGCAAACACCTTGGATTATTTTTTCAAGACACTGCACGCAGAGAGCCGCAGAAGTATGACGCATAGCGACGGCACATATCCAATTGCGCCATTTACTTCTGAGGTTGATTCTTCATCAATATCTCTCCAACTTTCTCTAACCACTGTAATTTTCATCAACGCTGCTTGCGCAGCTCTACACTGCCATTTTTCATTGTTCCAGAGGGATACTAAAAGCGTCTCTATGATGTGAAAATAGCTTGGTACAAAGGAATCGACTTACGTATACGTGCCGGTCAGTCTATACAAAGCTTCATGCAGCGGAGAAGCAAGGACTCATATAAGGATAATTTAATGAGTGATTATTACCTTCAACTAGCAGCGTTGCTTTTTATAGCATGCTTCATGACTGGCTGAGCAACACACACAGCCCCGCCACGGTGGTCTAGTGGTTATGGCGCTCGACTGCTGACCCGAAGGTCGCGGGATCGAATCCCGACCGCGGTGGCTGCATTTTCGATGGAGGCGAAAATGTTTGAGGCCCGTGTACTTAGCTTTAGGTGCACGTTAAAGAACCCCAGGTGGTCGAAATTTCCGGAGCCCTCCACTACGGCGTCTCTCATAATCATATCGTGGTTTTGGGACGTTAAACCCCAGATATTATTATTATAGCAACACACACACAGGAACAAAGAAAGAAGGGACACCACGGGTACCCGTAGTGTCCATTTGTTTCTTTGTCCGTTTGTTCTTTGCGCAGCTAGTCATGAATCAGTACCAACTCGCCCAATGTGAGCACTCTTCTTTACAGGATGGTCAGAGATGAGTGAAATATGATTCGTGCCCTTGTACTGCGCGAAAAATGAGTGTTTTGAAACGTAAACGAAGCAACAAAGCATTGGAGGTTTGATTATTGTTCTTATTCTCCACACAGGGGGTTTGTTTCAGGGCCGGTGTAATTCAGTGTAATTAAGCAAAATCACACTCATTGATGATGTGAATTCCCTCTCCCTCTAAAATCGGCTGTACCGTTGATCCGGAATGCGTAGCGAATCCAATTTCAGATACAGTGCAGTTATTCCTGCAGCCTTAGGTTTAACAATATGCGTCCGCACAGAAACGATAGGATGGCTGCTGATGGGTTAGATACGTTTGGCACGAGGCACAAAGTGGCGCCTTGTGTAACGTCGTTTTCACGTTTACTTTACTGCGAGTTGCATGTCTCGAATGGACGGCTACGGAACCTCCCGCAAGAGTGCTTCCGCCTGAGGCGACAAATCTTTTTTCTAGACTGTCTATTGTTGTGGCGCTAGAACCTGAAGACCGCGAAATTCACTAACACGAGATGAGCGTATTCCTGGACATCGCGTTCATGCGTAACGAATGAACACGACAGACGTTACCTTTTGAAATGAGTTACCATACCAAGCAATGTAGTTCACCAGTGTGCTGTGCACTACGAAAAACGGTAGCAAATAGGTCCTCAAGAGTGAGACCGAGAATGCTACGCTAACGAGCACGGTGCTGGCAGGGTCGAGGCCAGGACCTTATTTCAGGGCATCCGGCCCCTGTGTATGTATGCGCGCGAATTTGTGCGCGTGAATATACATTATATCCACATGCTAACAAATGCGTGCGGGGGAGGGGGGTCTAGCGGCCCCCACATCTAAGGACAGGTAGGTCTATTGCTGAAGAAACTTAGCTTGCGCGATGTCCCGGATCTTCGTAAATGAAAGCTTCTCGTAAGCGTGCTCACCGGATCGGTGGTATTCTGTGCGAGTCAGTGGTCGGAGCTGATGAAACCTACAATTCCTTGAATATTGAATGTTTGTGAATATGTATTTGCAAGAAGGTGTGTTGGTTACAAGAGCTCAGTGTGCAAATGTTCAAATAACAGAGCAGCTGAATTCAGTCTTAACTCTATGTCATGGTGCTCTCCTTCGACAGTTAAAGCCGACGTGTTTAAGCGAACAATCGGAAGTCAACATGCAATAGTATGATCAAGATATGTAAAGTAAAGCTTCGGGCCACTTGGTTTTGCATTATGAATTAGGAACAGCGCGGGGACAGACAAGAGAAGCAACACAGACAAGGGACGTCTTGAGGGGCGAGCTGGTCGATCAAAAATAAAGAAATGGCGAATTTGCCAGCTCAGTGCGCTGCCTGTGGATGCGAAGCACGATTCCAACAGACTAAGATACTGGGACATAGCAAAAAACACGTGTGCTCGGGGGGTTTTGGAAGCCTTCTTCATTAACGGGAAAAGAGATAGCTGTGTAAGTGAGGCCTCGGTATCGCTCTACGGTGCAGAAGTGTCTTTTTTGATGAATAAGGTGCGTTAGCACGTGATGTTTCTCGATGTGTCTGTGCAGCTATGCGAGGCCACGGGGTGTCTGCGCAGTTCGGGTTTCCCTATTTAACCGATGCTCTACGTTCAATAAAAACAGTTGGTAGTGTGCGCTCGATCTGTTGAAGTGTTCCTTCTTTGTGTTGTCCTTTTCTAGTTTAGCGAAAATTTTCCTGCCCAGACAAGGGCTGTCTTTTTTTTTTTTTTTGCTGGAAAAACCACGTGAACACCACAATATTGTTCGATTTTTTTAGACGGCATTGCGTGCGTAATCAACGGTCGCGCTAAACATTCTTCAGTGTGATAAGGTGCCTGCTAACAGCTTGGAAGTGTTCTGAAAACATTCCTCTTTGTGGACGACTTTCTTGTAGTTTTG
The DNA here is from genome assembly GCF_013339695.2 of Rhipicephalus sanguineus. NCBI lineage: Eukaryota > Metazoa > Arthropoda > Arachnida > Ixodida > Ixodidae > Rhipicephalus > Rhipicephalus sanguineus. The sequence continues at coordinate 6,604,085 of NC_051182.1, read as the reverse complement.
AAGTCCAACGCTGAAAACTTCCAAGCTGTTAGCAGGCACCTTATCACACTGTTTGAAGAATGTTTAGCGCCACTGTTGATTATCCACGAAATGCTTCGGGACAGCACCATTCGGTTTCTAGATATGCGGCTGACATTTGCCAATCGACATACATGCGGGAGGTACGAGCCGCGCGCACAAAAACCCTTGTTGCCACACACATCATCACACACAAAGTTAGTCGAAGGGAGCATTGTTCAAACATGTCTTTCCAACGCTTTGGGAAAATCTTGTGCACACGCTGTCATAGAAAGTTTCGATGCTCAGACGCGTCGGCTCGAAGCTGCAGGCTATCCGCAAAAACTGATCACGTCAGTAGCGGAAACAATCTGCAGGAAAAAGAAAAACTGCGGTAGAAATGGTCCGCAGGTAGACAAGGAAGCTCGTCGGCGCGATGAAGTTTCGGTTATTGCATACATGCACAAGATATCACATCGTCTCAAAAAAATCGGACAACGTCGTGGTGTTCAAGTGGTTTTTTTCAGCAGCGCCTGTCTGTGTTGCTTCTCTTGTGTGTGCCCGTGTAGAATTTTGCGCTGCTACTATTCCACAAGATATGTAAATTAGCTTTCACTATGTGAAGATTCGTTCCGAATGCTTGGAGAAAGTGTACTAACTCTTCCTACGTTTGATAGCATATACTTCTTTTCAAGATTAAAATATGTGCGCAAGGTAATAAGGCACTACTTTATAGGGATTACATGAATTTATTTGCAGCGTTGCGATGATCAGCCATAATTGTGCATATCTTTTGTATAAACCTCTTATCTCAATTAGCATTTTGCAGTAGAATAAATTTTTTCTAAAGCTGTCTGATGAAGATTCTCTTTTTTATAATGCTGTTTTGTGCGCAATAAGAAGCCGAAAGAGAGACAAATGTCGTTTCTTCTCTTTTCAGTTAACTTCTGGACGCTCGTTGAAACGTCCTAGCACTGTTTATGCATCCTGAATCCATTAGTTCATTTACGTCGCTCATAGAAATATAAAAAAGTCGATCATAAAAAGTCTGCTTTATTATGCTGGTTGACAGACCAGTTAAGACTTAATTTGTTTCTAATGATTCGTAATGACGCAAAATTTACAATGCGTCAGATGGTCCCTACTGTTCCATATGGTGCCCCGCCACGATGGCCTAGTGGTTACGACGCTCGACTGCTGACCCGAAGGCAAGGGGATCGAATCCCGGCCACGGCGGCTGCATTTTCGATGGAGACGAAAATGTTTTAGCCCCGGGAACTTAGATTTAAGTGCACTTTAATGAACGCCAGGTGGTCGAAATTTCCGGAGCCCTCCACTACGGCGTCTCTCATAATCATATCCTGGTTTTGGGACGTTAAATCCCAGATATTATCATGTTCTATACGGTGCGTCATGAATTTTTGATTATGTGATAATAAAGAATTCTTTAAATGCAGTTATCCTTGACAGAAGAATAACTGCTTCTATAAATTATATATCACACAACAGAAAGCGGTGCGCAACATATAAATATAGCACGCTGTAAAAACATTATTCTCCTATTGCACTCTTTGAAATTGGTTGACCAGCACAGCTGTTCTTATTAAAAGAAACCGCGTTTTCAGTGCTCCTAGTGCCTTTCAGCGCACTGCACGGCACTAGAAACGCTGTACAGTGTGTCTCAATGTCTTAGAACACGCTGGGAGGCACTGGAACACAATTTACTGCGTTTCCAGTGCCACCCAGTGCGCTGAAAGGCACTGGGAATACTGTACAGTGTGTCCCAGTTTCTTACAGTGCACTGGGCGCCACTAAAGACACTCTATATTGTTCACCCACGCACTAGGAACTCTGGTGGTAAATTGGGGAAAACTGGGCGCGATGCGTGAACTTTGTATAGAAATTTATATTGTATTGCGAGCTGTCGGGCGCATATTTGAAGGAATATTTTCAAAGTATCGTTCCATTCTGTGCCCACCACTCGTCAAGTTATTGATTATAATTTTGCGTAGACGTACGTACGCGCGAAAACAATCATCTGTAGAGCGAGTGTGTAAACGAGTGCCGTGAAGGTAGTTCACATAAGTGCATGGAAAGGAAATATAATTCACAATACAAAATTACATTGGTATTACTCTCACACTCAACAATATTCTACTCTAGCAGTCAGACCTTCCATATGGCCTTTTCGTGCCGCTGAAAGCCGTATGTTACTTGCAGCACTTATCTGCTGTGAAGGAAGGATTCTTAGCAACGCTTAATATCCGCATTATTTCACGTGATTTGTGTGGCCTAATAAGCAAAACATTTCGGCAGATCCCACGCGTTGTGGGAATCGGTTTCATGCGAAGCAGTCAGCAAGTACTTCTATGCGGTATTTTACGGCTGTGAGCCAAGCGTTACGAGGTGGATCGACGTGTTTTATAAGTGTAGTAGCTGAGAGTACATTGTGGGCTTACCGGCCACATCAACAACACTGGTGTTTAAAGGGTAAGTTATGGTGCCACGTAACGTCAGCCCTCATGTTAGAGTACATGCATCAGTATTATCGAAACTAAGTGCACTTGATGGTGCATTCACGTGGATATCATACGTAACGTTCGTTAGTATATTCCTCCGGGGTCGAGCAATGTTTCAATATAGCTCGCTGAATAATAGAAATACAAATGTAATGTTTATTAGACTGCTATAAAAGCGGAGCCAACGCTGTAACGACATACGTTAATCTGATATAACGCCCGTATCGTAGGAGTACATATGCAGTGTTTATTGCTTTCTTGTAGTTATTAGGTAGCCAGCACCACAACCACAATTGACGTTGCACCGGCATTACGCCTGCATAGGCTGTTATCCCAAACCAGTTTGTAAATCTGGCGTTGCTCTGTGGTAGATTGCTACGCAGAATGCTTGGGTTCAATTGCTGCAGCGATCCTGATTTTTATTCTTTCCATTTGTCGGGTCAACACTGCCCATGTCGGTTTGTCTTAACGCTCTGGATTTTAAATTACCATCGTCTGTTCTCACCGTTCCTGGGTAGATATAAACTGTCAATCACCATTGGCGCATACTCGTACACCGCGGCCCGTGGTAAACGGGTATGTGCAACACGTGTCTGGAGGAGAGGGCTTGACGACGTAAGCGACAGGATTTTCACGTACCTCATGTCATCGGCCCGATTAGTCATATTCGTCAAATCCTCTTACGCTCCCATGCCAATTTTTGTCTAAACCAAGTTAAGGAGGCGATCATGAGAGCACCCAGATGTAGGCGGATAGATAGATAGATAGATAGATAGATAGATAGATAGATAGATAGATAGATAGATAGATAGATAGATAGATAGATAGATAGATAGATAGATAGATAGATAGATAGATAGATAGATAGATAGATAGATAGATAGATAGATAGATAGATAGTAGATAGATAGATATAGATAGAAACGCCTGAAAGTACCAAAGGTTCGCTGAGAAAATGCTTCGCATCTAATATGACATCTTCGAAGAGCTAATAAATTTTTTGTAATCGAATACCCCCGGCCTTTACAGCCAACGTCACGCACCGAATACGCAGCCGTAAGCATATTAGTTGGTCGTCTAGAGCACAGTTCTGAACTCCCCTGGCCGAGGCCGTGATGAAAGTAGGAAAAAAATTCGGGCAGATCCCACGTACCGTGGGAGTCGATGTTATGCGAAGCATGCGGCGGGTAGGTGACTGTGGCGTAACTTTTTTTACTGAGCGACACGTTACAAACGACGATAAAGATATGTTTAAAATTTTATACGCACACATATATATGTTGAAGAGCCGCATAAGTGTCCCGAGAACGCACGCACGTTTCACGAACTCGTGTGCATGTGTGAAAGAAGTTCTTGACAGTTCTTGAACACGGGCATCATCACCGTGATCAGTGAGTACCAGCAGCTGGTCATGACTTGTTATGGGATCCGGTCGCGATCGTGGTGAGGAGGGGTCCATGTGTAGTGAAGTATGTGGTATAGTAGAGCTGTTGGAATTCTAGGATGCCTCGGTTCCTACACCTACACCCGTTTATTACGTCACATTTTAGCATAAAAAAGCGACAACACGGCTCTTGCCTGCTTAATGTGAACAAGGAACCCGTATGGGTCCTGGAACGTCTCTGTGTTTTTCACCTTGACTTGGTCAGTGACCGCATCTACATCCTCATGTCTCGGTCATTTTGTCGACAAATCGGCTGTCGACAGAGCCTGGCGGACAAGTAGGAAACCTGAAGCCACCCTTCGCGTTGGTGAGGTATTTGCAATGCCCACGAACTATAGGTGGCGCGCCGTGCTTTTCAAGATGGCGCCAGGAGGAGGGTCAACCCGTTTGCTAGCATAGGAACAGATAGTACGTGCGGACGTACGGCCCGTACCACTTTCACCAGATGAAGTCATGAGCCGCGCTGAATTGGATATGAGACTAAAATACTTTCCCAAACCATGGAAACTGCAAAGTACTCGCCACTTAACTATTTGCTGCGATGTGAAGGTTTATATTCAACTCCGCTACCGTGCATAACGATGCTTTGCGAAATCCTGTGCGTGCTACATAAAACCGCATGAACTAGAATTGACGTATGAGCTGAACGGCACTCCGAGGTAGTACGTACCGAGCCTGCCTGACGGATTTGCCGCAGTAGTAGGCCGCTAGCGAGTAGCGCCATCGCTGCTGCACGGGACCGCACGTTTAACGTGGTGATTGTTTGCAAACATAATACGCTGTCGTCATTACTTACCCAGTCGGGAACGCGGAGTTACGTCTTCAACGGAACACGAGCATTTAACATCCCATATTCAGTAGCGCTTGTGTCACAGCCATGCCGAGACTCTAGCCGTGTGCAATTCACTTCACTCGCATGTTGCAGGCTCGATCAGCACGATCGAAACATGAATGTCCGAAAAGAAGTACACGTTATCCTTTTCGCAACGTCGAAGAAGTTAGCCGAGAGGCGTGGATTGCGGCCGTGACTGCACGTTCCATCGCTCTAACCATTTCGCTTCGCTGGTCGAGCTCGAGCGTGCTGGCGATGCGGCGCTCCATACTATCCACAATAATTGTGATACATGCAATTCCCAAGAGGAACTAGCTTTTATTCTGATCTCGCTCAAGGATATTATACATTAAATACAATCAAAGTGACTTTACGAGCGTGAAAGAACATTAAACGCATGAGAGGACGTGAAGTGAAACTCGCTCCTCGTGAGTTAGCAGCTGATCGTTCATCGTCGCTGTCACTCTCGGTGCTTTCACAGTCTTCTACGTCAGTGAAAATCGTCGTCGTCAGATGGTTTCTTTCAAACATCACTGCTGAAAGCATTCTGAGAATTTCCTCCGCCGAACGACTTCGACCACTCCGCGTCACCACGTTTACAAGTAAGAGAGACGTCTGGGTGGGCGCGAAGAACATTTTGCTCTCAGATCGGTCAACGAGCAATCACTTGCAGTGTGCTGCCACCTATCAACAAACTTACAAAACCAAGCGGCGCAGCGCTGGCTATGAAACCAACACACTGGCGAAGGACGGTGTGGAAAGCGTTCGCTCCACGAAAGCCGTGGAGGGTGATTCCACGTAAGATCGAACAAACGATGGCTGGTCGACCTCTCAAGTTTATTTCAAAATTTATATATTATTGCCTGATGAGTGGAAAGAAGAGATCCGCAATTTGTTTTGCCGCCAAAAATTTTTTCGAACCACAGGAAATCAATAATGACGAAGAGGTGGAGTGGAGCGCTCATCCGCTCTGCTGTTTTGGCCGACTTTCGTTATGAATTTCACAAAATATGTTAAAGTTGGGTAGCTGAAATTTTTTTACCTAAATGTATGCATGTTTTTGCTTCTGCTCAGGTATTTTTAGTTTTTATGTGTAGTGTAGATGTTTTTATAAAAAAAACCTCAAAAATGGCCCAATCGGCAAAATTTTCTTTACTTTGAAGGTCTTTATCTCAAAAACGCCTTGTAGCATAGCGACAAAAATTCCGCATTACGTTCTTCGCATTTGTATCTACCAAACTGCCAAATCTTGTATTTATATAACTTTTCAGTAAAGAGATATGATCGGGCTAAGTTCAAGAAAACACCGAACAATGGAAACTTCTGACGACAATTAAAAAAAAACCCCATTTTCTAAATTTCTTAAACTTGTCCACTTATTCTCCTCCACATCATCTTTCACAATCATTAAAAACATGTTGCATAATGTCGTTGCACTAATAGTTACGGCCCCTTCAATAAGACCCTTAGGCAAGGATGGGCAATTCCGACTTCTTGCCCAGCAAGTGTATAAAATGCAGGCAGGATTGAATTTCTTTTCATTAAAAGGCCAGCAGGTACCAAAAAAGGTGCTGCCGGCACTGAAGACGTTAATTTTGAAAATATTTGGTCACTGCAGCGGCCACGAGCGCGGGGCTAACGATCAGGCGCGCGCGCACCCGAGATGCTCGTTGTAAGAGACGGCGCAGTGAGAGCTCGTTTTCGCGTCCTCAGACCGATTGAGTTCGAACAGCAACACCTCTCGGGTGACTTGAACGCACGTGCACCGGTAGTCGCAGTGATCTGGTTAATTGCGTCGATTTCTTTTTCAGGGGGCATAAGAATGTCATCGTTATACAGTGCGTTCCGTGAAGATCTTTCATTGCAGTGGTAGCAAAAGCACGCGTAGCACAAGTAGTCCGTCTCACTGACAGTCACTGATCTTTCGGGCGTTAAACGTTCCTTCAAAGCATTTATGTCTAGGTAGGTAACTCTGCGAAATTTTGGCTTCTTTGCATTAATTAAAGGAGTACTGACACGATTTTGAGGCATCGCAAAAGGGCCATTTTTTGCTTCGTTGGTATGCAGTGTCCACGCTGTCCACACACTGGAGCCGGAGAACATGTATAAAATATTTTAATTTGACTTTGAAGTTTTCGTCGCTGAGCATTTGCAAGCCTGCCACACTGCAAGGACATTATCCCGACAAGTCAAGACAGTTCCTCCGAGTTCGCGAGTTCTGCGTCCTGCATGCAGCCTAAATCGTAGAAATCACTGTCAGGGTCACTGGACGACAATTCACTCATCGTTGTCTATTGCACCACGAGAAGATGACGGATTTCCCGCTAGTACGTCCATAATTTCTGTATCTCCGTGACGTCACACTGCTATGAAACGACACTGAGAAGCCACCCCCTCGATATCGAAACCGAAAGTGTCTATTTAAGGTGGCGCTAATTAAAATATAGGATGCATTCCCAGGCACCACAATAGTCGTTTTAAGTTTCTCCACACCAGTATTTTTATTTAGAGCAACAATGCGAAATTTTTTTTAATTCGTTTCAGTACTCCTTTAAGCTTCTTGTGCTTCGAAAGGTAGTCTCCACAATAGACTCATTCAGAGCTATACTTTCTCGTCATGAGACGCACAGGAGGAGTAGAGTAAGAGCAAAGCACAAGAACTATCCGCGCCGAATGAAGTGTGAACAGCGCACCGAACACGCGGCCCGTTCACGCCGTCTGCTGCCGGCATCTAATATAGACAAGCGCATCCGGTTACCGATAGTTTTGCTTTTCTTTCCTTTGACAATCCATATTTTGCTTTGCCACTGGAGCGCCACGTTCATGCTTTCCACTGATCGCAACTGGCGCAGCGCAGTTTCTGTGGCAGCAGCGTGCGTGAAGCGAGCGCTCATAGCTCCCTTATAGAGTTTTCATCTTGCTTCCATCTCCGCCGTGTTATCAGCGCCTAGCTGAGATGCGAACAGAGGGCGGCGGATAGAATAGCGAAGCTCCAGTGCACGTGCGTTCAAGTCACCCGAGAGGTGTTGCTGTTTCGAACTCAATCGGTCTGAGGACGCGAGAACGAGCTCTCACTGCGCCGTCTCTTACAACGAGCATCTCGGGTGCGCGCGCGTCCTACTCGATAGCTCCGCGCTCGTGGCCGCTGCAGTGACCAAATAATTTCAAAATTAACGTCTTCAGTGCCGGCGACACTTTTTAGGTACCTGCTCACCTTTTAATAAAAAGAAATTCAATCCTGCCTGCATTTATACACTTGCTGGGCAAGAAGTCGGATTGGCCCATCCTTGCCTAAGGGTCTCTTTGGAGGGGCCGTAACTATTAGTGCACGACATTATGCAACATGTTTTAATGATTGTGAAAGCTGATGTGGAGGAGAATAAGTGGACAAAGTTTAAGAAATTTAAAAAATTGGGTTTTTTTTAATTGTCGTCAGAAGTTTTCATTGTTCGGTGTTTTCTTGAACTTAGCCCGATCATATCTCTTTACTGAAAAGTTATATAAATACAAGATTTGGCAGTTTGGTAGATACGCATGCGAAGAACGTAATGCAGAATTTTTGTCGCTCTACTACAAGGCTTGTTTGAGATAAAGACCTTCAAAGTAACGAAAATTTTGCCGATTGGGCCATTTTTGAGGTTTTTTATAAAAACATCTACATTACACATAAAAACTAAAAATACCTGAGCAGAAGCAAAATCATGCATATATTTAGGTAGATAAATTCCAGCTACCTAACTTTAATATATTTTGTGCAATTCATAACGAAAGTAGGCCGAAACAGCAGAGCGGATGAGCGCTCCACTCCACCTCTTCGTCATTATTGATTTCCTGTGGTTCGAAAAAATTTTTGGCGGCAAAACAAATTGCGGATCTCTTCTTTCCACTCATCAGGCAATAATATATAAAATTTTGAAATAAATTTGAGAGGTCGACCAGCCATCGTTTGTTCGATCTTACGTGGAATCACCCTGGAGCAGACGCGTCCTCGAATGATTGAAACGTCGCTCGCACGATTAGTAACAGCGCTTTGCTGACAAAGGATAGAGGCCCTATTTTAATGTATCGCCAACTTGAGATCGCTCAGTTTTGCAAGAGCACATCGCGAGCCCGCGCGACCTCCCGCGTACAGTGTTATGGGATTCATGCACTACAAGAAACACTGACCCAGGTGAAAAGGATTCCCATTCCCAGCTGGGTTATGAAACCTGGAAATCTTTCCAGGCTGGAAAATTTCCCAGCTGGAAATGGGAAAATTTCCAGGTTCCATAACCCAGCTGGGAATGGAAATATTTCCAGTTGGGAATGGAAATATTTCCAGCAAATATTTCCAGCAGGAAATGGCAAAATTTTGTAGTTGGAATCCTTCATTCCCAGCTGGAAATAGTTTCCAAATTTGACCTCGCGGCTATCGCATGCGTCTTAGCATGGTTCCTACAGGACCTGTTCGTTCAGTGAACTGCACACAGTCAAAGAACATGGTGGTGAAATTTAACAGCATTTATTTGAACGCTTGTAGCAAGTGTTGGAACATATCTCGAGACGTAGAATGAGTTTGCTCATATCCTCGTACACCACCTGAAAAAAAATATTTATACATAGTGAGCAAACATCAAAACCACAATGACCCATAAAACGCAATTCTAGCAAAAGTATAGTTTTACCAAAATCACATGAACAGCATCAATACAGCTTTCAAAAGCAGTACCACAATACAAAGTCAATGCAGTGCAAAGCAAAGGTGAGCAACATCTGATGAGCACTGCGGTTCTACTGTAGGTGCTATGTAACGATTATTTATATCGACCTTAAACTACTCCGATAGGCGTCCAATGAGTTCACTCGAAACATATGTAATTACTCGCGTTTGTTGCATAGACGCATGCGCACCGAGTAGGCACAATATTTGCACGGCACAGGGCTACTGGAGACAAAGGCTGCTTACACAAACCGTAGTGTACTTCGCGCATATATAAACATTACACGCAGCCAGGTAACATGACACCGTGATAACGAAGCCCACAAACATTCGGGACAAACGTTCACTTATACTTGAAATATATAAGTGCAACTTACCTCCAAATGGAACAATTAGAGCTGAGAAAATCGCTGTCCCTTGATCGGTGCTGGTGTATCCAAGACATCGCACACAGTACAGCAATAAAAACCGTTCGAACATGCTGGTCATCACTCGTAACACTTTCCAGAGATAAACCTGACCACAAAGAACTATTCCATGTAACTGTCGCACAAATATTCATCAAGGAAACTCCCTAGAGTAGCGAACACCGAGCACACACACGCACAGATATCACCAATATCACCACGACTAGCCGCCATGTGCTGTACGAAACTGTGGCTGACTGCGGCGACATAATAATTTATGCGGTCTATCGGACCGCTGTTTTTAATGGTGTTAACCTTAAAAAAAGAAATATAACTTTTGCACGCTGTATTTATATTACAGAGTAGGTTATTATTTAGCATTAACGTCATAAGTCGCCGAGAAATGATACGAGAATAGAGCTACTAAGATGCCAACGAACATCGCGGCAGTGCGGCGTTTTTCATGGCCGCGGCGTCGGAGGGAGCAAGTACACACTGTAGAGCAAGTTAGCATAGTTCACTGCTATTCGATCGTGGCAGTCAATGGCGAATGCTGAAAATAATGCCCCTTTTCATAAGGAAGTAACTACTATTGCTTAAACACTAGCTATTGGCGTAACGGCTCAGTGAGGAATTGAGCAAGCACCTGGTTGGACGTATACAGTTGTAACATTTGTAATGCCGTGTCGACCGGGCGCACGACTACTCAAAAGGTCAAATAAAAGCGCGTGTTACCCCAGCCATACATATTTTTCAATTTTTTTGCAACCCAGCCGTACGGGGCGCGGAAGATCACGGTTGTAAAATGTATCCAATTGCCATGTGATGAATATTCAATGTGGTTCTCAGACATGGATGTTTCAGGGGGACCCCTTGCAGTCAAAGGAAGAGGGGGTGGGTGGGTTATACGCAATATGCAGCGTGTGAAATAGGTGCCTTTTATTTCTACGTGGCAAAGAATGGTCAGGCAAAAGTGCCGCGTCAATTCGATCTGAACAACTTGTCAATAAGTTCTCTAGTCTGCAGCCACATTCAACCTGTTTATCGCGATGTTTGTTTTTCAAATATGCAAGCCTGGAAAAAGCATGCTCGCATATGTCGTACAAAACTGCAACAGTAACTTTACAGCCACCTCATGAAGGAGAAGCATAAGTCAGCTCCGTCGCACTGCACGATTGTAATGCAGTGAAGCATACCAAAAACCAGAAGGGGCCGCTGTCACGGGACCTAGTGGGCCTTCAAAAAACTCTCTTTTTTTGCAAGCTTATTTGGGTTTTCCAGACCCCGAAGAATGACCTCGCGCACCCCCATTTGAGAACCACTGTTCTAAGTCATTTCTAAATGCACGGTCTGCATTATACACTTAATCTGCTATCACTTAATTGTATGTAGATCAATCTTTGGGCAGCTGGAATTCCTTTTGTCAGCTATACCACTTCCTCGCTCAAACAGGAAAATTTCATTCTGAGCAAATTATTTCCCAACTAAAGCTGGAAAAATTTCCAACTGGAACTGGAAACGTCAAGCTGGAAATGGCTTTCCAGTCGGGAATTATTTCCATATCCATGCTGGAAATACCATTTCCAGCCTGGAATGGGTTTCATTCCCAGCTGGAAATACAATTTACAGCTAGGAATGGAAAATTTCCAGCCTGAAGAGCCATTTCCAGCTGAAAACCAGGCTGGAAACCCGTTTTCCAGCTGGGAATTCACATCCCATTTTCACGTGGGGACCAATGCTATATGCAAGTAAAACAGGATGAGCTTCAACTGAATATGTCAGACGATATCATTTAACTAACTTACGTGGCTAGAGAAAGCCTCGCGAAGCTGATAGTATGCGTACGCAGTGGGCTAGCAGCATTGAAAGCGCGAGTTGCCACGTATTTTCACGAAAACTTCGCGTCTCGCAAGAACTAATCAGATTTCTCGTGTCACGGAGGGCCCGGTTTGTTCACTGATGCAGGGAACATGCAAAGTCGTAGTGTTCCTTCCTTGCCAACGCGTTAACACTACGCTTAGCACAGCCGAACAAGGGAGCGACTGCGTAGTGCTGCCATTTTATCGTCTACTAACCCTCATCGAGAGGACGCTCCTGAATTCCGCTTGGCGGCGCGACACTCTATGGGCATTGCGAATAGGCCGTCGAGGCTGGTAGGCCTGGATAGTGCTACGTGGACCAACATCAGTGGATGGTGTTTGTCGTATTCGTAGACTACCTGGGCGTATGTGGCCTACGTAGCCTAGTCTAAAAAGCGGCTGTCAATCAATCTGGCACCATCCTCGGTCAGCATGAGGCCATCGCCCAGCCTCGTAAGAAATGAAGTGGACACTGCGTCGTTCTTGCGGACTAAGTGGAATTTACGGTGCGGTGATGTGGATATCATATGTAACTTTCGTTAATGTATTCCTCCGGGGTCGAGCAATGCTTCAATATAGCTTGCTGAATCATATGAATACAAATGTAATGTTTATTAGACTGCTATAAAAGCGGAGCCAACACTGGAACTACAGACGTTAATCTGATATGATGCCTGTATCGTAGGAGTACACATCGTAGGAGTATCATGTAGTGTTTATTGCTTTCTTGTAAAATTATATAGCAAGCACCATAACCACAACTGACGTTGCACCGATATTACTCCTGCGTAGGCTGTTTTTCCAAACCAGTTTATAGACCTGGCATGGCTCAGTGGTAAAATACCTGATTGCCACGCAGAATGTTTGGGTTCGATTCCTGCAGGGATCCTAATTTTCATTCATTCCATTCGTTGAGTCAACGCTGCCATTGTTGTGTTTCTTAACGCTCTAGCATTTAAGTTACCAATGTCCGTTCTCGCCGTTCCTGGGTAGATATAAACTGTCAATCACCTGTGGCGCATACCCGTACACCGCGGCCCGTGGTAAACGGGTATGTGCCACACGTGTCTAGTGGAAAGGGTTTGACGACGTACGCGACAGGATTTTAACGTTATTCATGTCATGACCCGTCAATCATATTCGTCAAATCCTCTTACCCTCCCATGCAAATTTTGGTCTTCACCAAGTTAAGGAGGCGATCATGAGAGCACCCAGACGTAGGCGGCTAGATAGATAGATAGATAGATAGATAGATACGTAGATAGAAACGCTCAAAGTGCCAGAGGTTCGCTAAGAAATGCTTCGCATTTAAAATCCCCACCATATCTACAAAGTGAATGATGTTAGAGGAGCTTGCTCGGAGATAATGGGTAAACCGTGAATGCTCTGTACAATTTCTCTACTCTCATATAAAGACGGGACACGTTGTTATAGTAGCGATTGTCGTCAGATTGTTGTCGAACCACAAGCGGTCGCAGACCTTGCAGCTGTGGCCGAACGTGTGGTCGAGTAAATCGCGCGTCAGCGCCACCAACATCAGGTAGCGACCGCTTTCGGCGCTTCGCCGCTGCATCCCGCGTCCGTACCTCTCCGATGTTCTCTTGCCGCCACTTCCAAGCTGCTTCCGCTTGTGGGATTGTATCTCGGGGTCTGCACGACGCTGACGTCTCTCTGCACTCTCGCGAGCTCTCACCGCAGGGTCTTGGCGGCGAGCCCGCGCTGCTACTGCCTTGCAAGCCGTCCGCTCCGCCGCCTTGTCTTGTTCGTTCATGGTATTAGTATTGAAGCGCACTGACTGACGACTGTCGAAAGAGAGAGGAAGCGCGCGGTTGTGGCCTGCGCAGTTCATGAGCGTTTGCATAGCTCACGAACACACCTATCAAGAAAATACGAAATGAGCCGAAAACATTCTTGTGCGAGCCATTGGCCGCTAGCAAACGGTCCATGGGCTGCATGCGGGCTGCGTGTTTGTGACCCCTGGTCCAGAGTAAACTATTACAGCTGTAGTGAACGGAACGTGAAACGAAAGTATGTCGAAGCGGTAGACGAAAACTGAAGTGTTCAGTGTACAGTTGAGTGGCACGGCGTTTTCTACTTAGAAATAAAGAACTTCTTAGCTAGTCAGTGCGAATACCACACACATGTTCGGTTACGCTGGTATGTTCTACTGATCAAAGAATGTGCTGGATGGACGTTCTGATCCTGTACAGCCCAAAACAAACAACTGAACTTTCTTCTGTTTGGTTGTCGCATGCACAGAGACTTTAACATATGCCTTTTTATATGAGGAAACAAAAATACGGCCACCAAAATTAGTTATCACACTAAGACAACATAACGCACACCTTGGTATTTCAAGTGTGTTGCAGCGACAGCGTGACGGCACCAGAAGTGAGATGCCTTGGAATGGTGAGTTCGAATTTTGCTCGCTTTTTAAATGCGAAGCATTTCTGAGCAAACCTCAGGCACTTCGGCCGCTTCTATCTACGTGTCTATCTATCTATCTAGCCGCCTACGACTGGGGGCTCTCCTGGCTGTCTCCATAACTTGTTATATATCAAAATTGGCATAGCACCGGATCAGTGTATGACAGGCACGATTCACTGGTCACGACATGAATAACGCAAAAAAATTTGGCAGGTCCCAGCGATTTGTGGGAATCGGTTTTATGCGAAACAGTCAGCGAGTACTTCTATGCTGTATTTTATGGCTTTGGGCGAAGCGTTACGAGATGGATAGACGTGTTTTGTAGCGTTAGCTACACCTGCCTAGCCGGAGCCGATTTCGCCTGGAGCGTCATGAGCCGTGCTGCGCATGCGCGAGGATCAGTGATGTCACACAGGTGGGTCACCGGAGCTGGCATCTCACGCGATCTTCGACACCGCCGCGCGCGGCTCGCCGCTGCTGGTCTGCGCGTTCGGGAGGAGTGGCGTTGTAGGCGCGGCAGACGCGCTGGCGCCAGCGCGCGCGCACACTCCGCCACCGCCGCGTGCAGTTCGCCGCTGCTGGGCTGCGCCGCATTCGAGAGGAGTGACACACAGTGGCGCCGGCGCACGCGCAGCTATTCGCCTTCGCTGTGCAGTCGCCGTCTGACACTGCGCTGGGGCCGCTTGATAGCGCCTTTGACTGGCGTTTGCAGGTAGATAATGCCATGGAGAAGGAGAGCGCAAATGCTGCTCGACGGCGCAGAAGAGCCGATAAGCTTGTCTCATCGAATCCCATTAATACTTCTTCTTGGGCGAGTTGGTTCATATTGTAGATTAAGGGGGTAACAGCGCGAACACACACCCACTGGAGTGGTCTATTGCATTCCCATGTCATGTGGGATGTTCTACGTTGGCGAAACTGGGCGCTGTGTCAACGACCGTTTGGGGGAACACGCACAAAATTAAAAAAGCTAGATGATAAGTACGCGCATTTAGTTGCGCATGTCATTAAGTGCACAGGATGTGTGGCCCGGTTTGAAGGGACCATGATTCTTGGTAGGAGCGAAGACAAGACTGCACGTGTCAGTTTAGAAGCCTATCATATTAAGAAACTTGATAACAAGTGTGTTAGCGCCCCATCTCTTGCCCTCCTTGACTGTGAATTTTATCTTCTAGATGCGGCTGTCGGGTCTTAGGTCACGTTTTCCTGCGGTTTTCTTTGGTTGGCTGTTATGCGTTGTTTGCGCTGCGGGTTGTTAATCTTTGTTATTCATCCCTCTATTTCTTTTCCTTTTTCATGCTTCACTTTGGCGTATATAAGGTGCATCATTCTGCCAATAAAACCAGTTGTCAGTCAGCGCTTTTGTGTCCGTGTCGTCTCTCTTGTGGGTGTGTGTTCGCGCTGTTACCCCTTAATCATCGAATCCCGAAGAGGTTGCCTGGCAATCAGCGGTTCAGCGTACGAAGAATGAACAGAAGAAGGCCTATAATCCTAGACAATCTGGAAAGCTAAGAATAATCAGCTGAACCTTCGCTAACGCTACGTATAGCATGGCATAGCCGAGCTAAGCCACTGCATATTTTTTGTAAGTGTAGCAGCTGCGTGCACATCGTGGGCTTACCAGGCATGTCGACAACATTGGCGTTTAAAGGGTAACTTATGGTGCGATGTAACGTTAGCCCTCACGTTAGAGTACATACGTCAGTATTATCGAAAGTAAGCGCACTCTATGGTGTAATCATGTGAATATCATACGTAACTTTCGGTAATGTATTCCTCCGGAGTCGAGCAAAGCTTCAATGTAGCTAGCTGAATCATAGGAATACAAAAGTAATGTTTAATAGACTACTATAAAAGCGGAGCGAACACTGGAACCACAGACGTTAATCTGATAGGATGCCTGTATCGTAGGAGTACATACGTAATATTACTGTTTTCTATCAAATTAGATAGCCAGCACCACAATCACAATCGACGTTGCAGCGACAATGCGCCTGCATAGGCAGTTTTTTCAAACCAGTTTCTAGACCTGGCGTGGCTCTGTGGTATATTACCTCACTGCCACGCCGAGTGCTTGGGTTAGATTCCTTATAGGATCCCAGTTTTTATGCTTTCCATTCGTCGGGTCAACGCTGCCGATGTCAGTTCTTCCTAACGCTCTCGCATTGAAATTTCCAATGTCTGTTCTCTCGGTACCTGGGGAGATACAAACTGTCAATCACCTGTGGCACATACCCGTACACCGCGGCCCGTAGTAAAAGGGTATGTGCCACACGTATCTGGAGGAAAGGGTTTGACGACATACGCGACAGCATTTTCATGTTGTTCATATCGTGATCCGACAGTCGTATCGTCAAATCCTCTTACCCTTCAATGCCAATTTTGGTCTGCACCAAGTTAAGGAGGCGATCATGAGAACACCCAGACGTAGGCGGCTAGATAGATAGATAGATAGATAGATAGATAGATAGATAGATAGATAGATAGATAGATAGATAGATAGATAGATAGATAGATAGGAACGCTCAAAGTGCCAAAGGTTCGTTATGAAATGCTTCGAATTTAATATCTGTCACGTACGTCATGAAACCCTTTCTCTCAATCACGTGTGGCACACACCCATAAACCCGAGTAAATGTTATGCGGGTATGTGCCACAGGTGATAGAGTCTCAACCAACACAGTAACTGCGAGCACACACATTGAAACTCAAGAAAAGTTATCATAATAATGTTAATTGTTGAGGTTTTATATCCGAAAACCACCATATGATATGCGAGACGCCGTAGCGAAGCCCTGAGCAAATCTTGACCATCGGGTATTCTTTAAAGGGTACCACTATCGCACAGAGCACGCGCATCTAGCATTTTGCCTCCATCAAAATGCCAGCGCCGGGATCGAACCCGCGACCTTCGGGTCAGCAGCCGAACACTTAACCACTACGCCACCGCGGCGGACGCAAGGAAAGTGAGGAAAGTGAACGCAGAACACCCCTCAAAGACACTCAACTGCCATCCACTCGTCCACGTGGTGCGCAATGCGGACCATGTGAATTACGTAAAAAAAACATGGCTGATCCCTCGGTCATAGGAATCGGTATAACACGAAAGTGAAACGTATCTTCACAGAAGTAGTGCTTATTGTGTAGTGATTTATGAGAGCTTGTACAATGTCTGTTGGTATTTGGCAGCTATCGCACCGTTTCACGTCGCTGCACCCACGTTTGACGCCTAGTGGCACATCTCCATCGCGACGACTAACGCCCATGATCACAATTTAACCGTTCTGGTAGCTGCAGTTTTTAACATATACCTGGACACAGCGTACCGTGAACCCCGCGCAAAGATGACATCAACAAGCACACTGGCAGTCGATATGAACTTCTTCAAAGTGTTGTCAATTATGGAGACAAATGGCACGGTGTGCGCTCCCGAGTAATAGGGTAACCGACGCCTGTGCTCATGCATACACTAACCACAGTGCGCTTCAGCAACACGGGAGGCAGAGGCAGGAGGCTCGAGCCGCGAATGCGCGCAGGCGTTCCACGTCCCTCTGGCCTCTGTCTCGGCGGCGGCCACACACCGTTGCTTCATGCGGAAGCTGCACTACTCTGACAACGAGCCGTCACACACTCACAGTGCAATAGCGCAAAAAACACAGGGACACAGGCAAGAGAGACGATACAGGCGCTATTTCAACTGACGTTTATTTTTTCAGAAACACACATATATACATACAGACAAACAATTGGTCATGCGCAATGACTCCGTCCGACAGCAAAAACAAAAAATTCAAAAAGACAAAAAATTCTCACTTTCCCAGTCACAGCCCTGAGACCAGCAAATCTATTTCCTTATCCGACAGGGATAAAGATGGGTGGCTTATGCACTTATCTTTGAACCGTGAAATGAAGAACGCTTCGGCTACCTCTCTAGCTGTTTGATCACCGTTCTGAAATAATATGGCTGTGTCATCAAAACACGGGGTACATTTGCACTCTGCGCAGTGAAGTGACAGGTGGCTACTTGGCGTGCATTTCAACGAAGAATGGTGTTCACGAAGGCGAACGTTTACGCACCGTCCAGATTGCCCAACATACGTGCGACCACATGACATTGGTAATTGGTAAACAACACCCTTCTTATTGCATTCTACAAACTTCATGGTATGGCGCATGTCACATTTCTCAGCCAAGTCAGCTCTTCCTTTGTTGTACATACGCTCAACCGCTGGGCACACACGGCTAAGTTTGCTTTTAGCGGAACATGTTACCTTCACATTGTATTTTCTGCCAATCTTTTTTAAGCGATGCGAGAAGGTATGGACATATGGAATGGCAGCTATTTTCATCTTTTCTGGTTCACATGCTTTTTTCGATTCATTTGGGGATTTAAAATACTTTACTGCTTTCTCACACGTTGCGAGCAATGTTGAGGACGGGAAACCTGCTTGTTTCAATCGAGCAACCTGGCCTTCAAGACTCTGCCTCATCAAGTGGTGGCACGTCTTTGACAGTGCAGACTTGAAACATGAAAAAGCAATGCTGTTCTTAACAAGTTTTTTGTGGGAAGATCTGAAATTCAAAAGTGGTTTTTCAGATCTTGGTGCATACATGTAACACGTGTGCTCCGCATCAAAAGATAAGGTCACGTCTAAAAACTGCAGTTTGTTACCCGTAGGCAGTTCACATGTAAAGTTTAAACAATCACCATGCTTCTTGAAGAGCGATAGAACTGTATCTTTAAGGTTGTCCACCTGCGAACATCTGCCAAGAACCAAATAATCGTCAACGAAACGAAATAATCTCCTTACGCTACCAGGTAACTTCGCTTCAATTTTCTGGTCTAATTTAGCTAAGAAAATGGAGCTTAAAACCGGAGCAACCTTTGAGCCAATGGAAACTCCCGACTTCTGAATGAACACTTGACCATTAAAACCGACAAATGTGTTGCGAAGGTAAAACAACAGTAATTCCAAAAAACATGGCTGATCCCCCTATCATAGGAATCGGTATAACACGAAAGTGAAACGTGTCTTCACAGACGAAGTTGAGCGTTTGTTGTGCATTCTTTCGCCCCAAGCGCGAAGGAATGAATGCTACAGCATCAAATTGTAATGTTACGCGAAGAACGGCAAGCCGCTCGAAACTTGCAATGCGCTGCTCAAGCAGAAAGGACGCGCGGAACGAACATACACAGGATGAGCGCGAACTGTCACAGTTGTAACTCATGTCTGTGTGAGCAGCGCGCTCCTTTCGCAAAAGCGGCCGCTACAGTGAGCGAGGTGACCTTCGTGCTCTCAACAGAAACTTGCAGGCAGAGCGCAAGACGTACAAACCACCGAGATCACGAGATAAACGCCCGCACGAGCGAACACGCCCTGTCGAGGCGCGCGCTAATCCGCGTGAGGGACGACTTTTAAAGCGCGCTCTTTGAGCCCTTCGCGCCATCTCGCTAGTGATAACGAAAACACGCTGTATTGCCGATCTCTGAGTACCGCCACCGGCAAATGGTGTACATAAATAGCTCGCCGTTAGCTTAGCACAGAACATGCCGTCTGTGGCGGAGTCGTTTCGCGCTGCGCGCTGGCGATCGAGAGGTCGTAAGTTCGACTCCCGGTGACGGAACATTTCCTTATAGTTTTTTCTTTGCCATATGTTAGTCTTTATATTTTACAACGTCATATCCGTGACGGAAATGCGTCATTGGAGCCGTGGTGGACCCCGGCATAAAACACTTTCGTGTTAAAACGATTGGACGGGCATCCCGGAAAAATTCCTGAAGGCAACCTCATCATTGTCTTGAGTGATAGTTTCCTTAACGTACTGCATCAACTGGTCCTGTGGCAAGGAATAGTAGAGGTCTTCTACGTCCACACTAAATCCAGTTAATCCTTCGATTTTGGATGACGACAAAAATGAAACAAGAGCTTCAGAATTCGAAATAACGAATGGATCCTCAATGGTAAGGGAATGCAGCATCTTCTGAAGAAAAGACGAGACGACGAACTGCCACGAACTTCGTTCGGAAACAATTGACCTGAAGGGCTTGTCGGGTTTGTGTGTTTTTATCTTGAAGAATACCTCAAGGCATAAGCCTTTTTCTTTCCGAACAGCACATGCAAGCTTATCCTGACTGCCCCGTTTCAACAAGTCAATTGCGCGCTTTTTAGCGGCTTCTAGACATTCCTCTGTGTTTTTGAAATTCTTTTGCACAGCTTCTCTAGCCTTCTCCGAGAACATAGCGTTCGGCAACACTACAAAAAACGCTTCTTTGTCCGATTCTAATACCCGAAGGTTTTTGGAGACAAGGTGACGAGCGACGGAGGCGATACTCACAAAATTGGCTGTTGGGCTACTCTCTCTAAGCACAGCATCAACGCATTCACCAATACACCTGCCCTGGTCACTTTCTGGAGCACACCTTGCGACGTTCCTTGCCAAGGCCAGTTTCTCCGCGTTGCGCATCGAATTTTCTGTGCAGAATTTTGGTCCAAGCTGAAGAACACTTTTTTCACGGTTGTCGAGTTCAGCATCACCCACCACTAAAACCTTTCCCCCCGCCGTGTCAGCCTTCTTCCTCCTGGGTAATGAAGAAAGCGTATGAAGCCAGAGGAATTCCGTGACGCTCCTTGCCTGAGCAGCCCAGTCCCGAAACAAGGCCTGGTTAGCACCAACCGACGACTTGAACGAGCAGGCAACACGGAGGCAGTCCCATAAGTACCTCACCTGTCTTCTCTGCTCAGAGCGCAGTATCTTGATCATCCTATTGACGTGGCTAGTGGATGGCGGCAAGATGTCAATGACCGACTGCGCGTCTGCTGGGCATTGATGATTTCGGAGATGCCATCCTAGTAGGCGAGCGCGACATTCAGACGCGGCTAACAGTGGCACTATGAAGGCGGGGTTAAAAGAGTCAAAGTTAGGACATACACGTAAAGGGCTCGAATAACTAGAAATGAATTGCAGTAGTACGGAAAGCCGAGCTAGTTGGTACGAATTCATAGTGCAATAGCGCAAAAAACACAGGGACACAGGCAAGAGAGCCGATACAGGCGCTATAGCGCCTGTATATAGCGCCTGTATCGTCTCTCTTGCCTGTGTCCCTGTGTTTTTTGCGCTATTGCACTATGAATTCGTACCAACTAGCTCGGCTTTCCGTACTACGTCACACACTAACACGAAGCGAAAGGCAAAGAACGTAACTGCGTCTAGGGTGACTCTCTGATGCTAGCACGGCCAGTGTTTTTCGCTGGTATCCGGACGCTTTAACCATGGCCTCCAAAAATGCGCGCCGGCGCTCGATCTCGCAGGCTATGCTTTAATTGTCGCAAAACCATTCTCTGTCGGCGTTAGTAAGTCTCATGTCGCATTACTTCACTGCACCGGTCACAGACGGCGGCAACAGAGAGCACCGTGCGAGAGGGAACGTGTGAGAGATGTAAGGCGCGTTCGTGGAAGGCCGCGCAAATGCCTCTTTGGCTTAGTCGGTAAAACGCCGGGCGCTTATCGTCGCGGCCCAAGAAGTCGTACGTTCGATTCCCTGCGGGGTAACTTTCTCTTAGTTTCTCCTTCCTCCTCCGTTAGCGTCCGCTTTATCAACGTCATATCCGTGACGGAAATACGTCACTAATATCTTGGTGGGCCCCGGCATAAAACGCTTTCGTGTTAAAACCGGTGTCAATGCTTCCTACAATAAATCTGCAGAGAGAAATCAAGCCTCTCATCATTATCGGTGACTTCAACATTGATTTATCGAAACCCTCCTTATACTGCTTGAAAGACGGGTTGGATGTAGAGAGGGCTTTAAAAAACCTCGCTGCCACGCCCACGACAGGAGGCATCGGAAGAGGCATCCAGGGTTTCCACCAGCTGCACTATACCTCGCACTTCATTGCACTCTGACTCCTCATAGCCGCGATCACGAACGGATTCGATTAAAAAGTACGATCCAGCTGCTGGTGCTCCCTGATCATGGTGATGATGACCTTGTTCAAGAATTGGAATGGTGAGTTCTTTTATTTTATTCACGTTGTACGGTGTCGGGCAGGTACCCGTCTGCAGTAACCGCAGACTGACCGCTTGTGGTTTATTTAATTTTAGGTGTGGCAACGGAAAATGCCTACGCTCCATGTAGTAGTGCTAGTTAATTTCGTTGTACGACAGCAGTGAATCTTACTGCATACCACTTTTCCAAAATACGAAAGTGCTGGGGCGTGCCAGGGAAAAAAGAGCACGTGAAATTTTGGAAGCGTCAGTGATCTCGAGGCTTGGTCCTAATAAATGCATTTGTGAACCCTCCGTTTATCTGCATAAGAAAGAGTTGGCATTTTTAGCGTAGATGAAAGGCGTTTACCACGGTATGTGATATTGTTGGGCGAGCTTGTGCGCATGTACGTTTTATGAAGCGGAAGAATTATGCTTCAATAGATTTCAGTTGTTAGTCTGCGCTTGTCCTGTGCACTGCTTCTTCTTGTGTTCCGTCAATCGCGCAGTTCCTTTCCGTTCTAATGTCATGCCAACTAGCCCCCCCAACGCACTTTACTTGAATGAAGCTTAGTTGCGAGTAACGCCTGTCCTGTGCATCTGTGATCCTTCTTTGTCTTGTTCGGATTGGCGCTATCCAGAATTGAAGAATATAAGCAGTACATATCAACTTACCGCGTCTGGTGTTGATAACACCCATGTTACTGTTACCATCTTTACGCAAACTGTAAACAACTGGTTATATAATTGATAAGCGAATCTTCAATATATGAGTATGCGTATACCACTTCCATATTTCTCCAGCGTCATTCCGCAACGTTTCGCTCAATGTGAAAAATTATGCCACATTCACCATCACGAACATGCTTCGCATAACATCGATTCCCACTTTACGTGTGATCTGCCGAATTTATCTTCCTTGCGGTTTTTTTTTTGTCGCAGTGCTAGTTCGTTACTTGTAATTACGACCTCCGCATGACAAAAAGTCACAGTTTCGCCTCAAGGGCAAAGCAATGAATGCGATAGCAAGAAATTCGAATGTCACAGGAAGAACGGCAAGCAGCTATAATCTTGCTGCGCGCTGCTCAAGCACAAAGGACGCAGGAAAAGAAAACCCAAGGCGAGTGCGAACTAACAACTGTCAGAGCTCTACACTTGCACCGCGCTGCTCAAACACAAAGAAGTACGCACGAAAAGAATGTAATGGTAAAAATATTAATATAATAATATCTGGGGTTTAACGTCCCAAAACCACGGTATGATTATGAGAGACGCCGTAGTGGAGTGCTCCGGAAATTTAGACCTCCTGAGGTTCTTTAACGTGCAGCTATATCTAAGCGCGCGGGCCTCAAACATTTTCCCCTCCATCGAAAATGCAGCCGCCGCGGCCGGGATTCGATCCCGCGACCTTCGGGTCAGCAGTCGAGCGCCATAACCACTAGACCACTATGGCGGGGCAAGAATGCGCAGCTATACACAGGACGAGCGCAAACTGTCAAAGTTGTTGCTTCAACTAGCGCCTTCGTTGGCTCTTCTTGCTAACAGCTCACTCCTTTCGCAAACGCGGCCTCTATAGCGAGCGAAGTGATCTTCTTGCGGTCTGTAGCTTCAACACAAATTTTGTGGTGAAAACACAAAACGTACAGCAATCCCCCTCAAGAGATGAGCGCGCGAGCACGGTCGACCGAGCACTGTATGTCAAAGTAGAAGTCGGAGGCGCACATCCCAATTCAAGCGAAACACTATGGAGCTTTAAGATTGAGGACCGCAGGAATTTGCAAACCGCCAGGGCGCCAGCGCAGAACGCAGGCCCCTATCGGACTCTTGGGCTCGCATTGTCCCAAGACCCCGCAGCGCCTTCCTTCGGGCAGCAAACAAAACTGGAGAGCGCGTGACCTGAACAGAAGAAAATAAGGACGGCGCTGGCAGTGGCACGTGAAGCCACAGCTCGCGTTCCCGTGAGGGCTTCGATTCTGGTCACTAAAATGAAACTTCACTTGGCTCTAGTTCGTACATATTCCTGAGGCTAAAATTGCAGCGCAAACGCACTTCTTTGTTCTTATTACTTCTTTACTTCTTTGTCCCTGCACCTATCTGAAGCGATTTTGTGTCGTCGTGTATCTGATACACTATCAACCTTTTTACACGTTTTGGTTTACAGCCACTGTTGTGTGCGCATGTGCGGTAAGGTTGCCTTGGGCTTATATATGCATTGGCGTATGGTAGAATAGAGCAGTTGTTAGTCAGCGCTTGTGTCGTACGTTTCTTTTCTTCAATGGTGTCTGCGTTGGCATTGTAATTTTAGCCTCATTAGAACTTTGATTTGGGCGAGTTGGTACATGCTTAGCTGGGGAAGAACAGTGCAATAAAGGACGAGGACACAGGAACACAGTACACTGGACGAGCGCTGAACTTACAACTGACATCTTTATTGCACCTACTGCTCGTTTTGCAGCGCATCAAACCGAGCACGCCATTCCAATCAAATCGCCAATCAAAAGCTTCAGGTATGCAAACTACATATTCACTGAAAGAGAACACGTGTACATGAATTATACCGTGCGCACGGATTTTCTACACTCAGATAAAATGATCAAAAGTGACAAACTGATAAAACCAGTTCCTAACAAGGATGAACAAGCATAAGAAAAACCCGACAAAAATAAAAAACAACAAACAATCAACAATCCATTTTCGAGGCGCAGGCTCACTTACTGCGATAACAG
Organism: Rhipicephalus sanguineus; assembly: GCF_013339695.2. Taxonomy (NCBI): domain Eukaryota; kingdom Metazoa; phylum Arthropoda; class Arachnida; order Ixodida; family Ixodidae; genus Rhipicephalus; species Rhipicephalus sanguineus. The sequence goes on along the minus strand of NC_051182.1, from coordinate 6,579,192 downwards.
TGATTGAGAGCGAGTCAATGGAAAGTTAGACGATCACTAACCAAAAACACGGTAAAGGAAATGATTTATATGAAACCTTCGATCTATTGAATCTCAGCGTCAGTGAGCAAAATAGATGGCTTGCTGATGCAGCTGTCTCCTGCTTCCCTAATAGAAAACGGTTCCACGATTTCACGTTCTGTTTTGCCGTTTGCCTTGTTTAAAAATTGCGCGTTCTCAAAAGTGGTCGCATAGCCGCACTGTTTGCAATGTTCTGCCAGAAAGCTTCCCGTTTTGTTACGCACATTCAGATTGTGTTCCTTCGCTCTCTCATTATAACATCTTCCGGTCTGCCCTATATACTGGCTTCCACAGGTAACGGGTATCTTGTAAACCACGTTGCAAACGCATCGTGTGTAGCGCGTTCTGTGCTTCGTAGTGCATTACCATCGTGAATCTTTTTTTGTCATCGCACATAATTTAGAGAGCTTGCAGGGTGCAGAAAACACCACTTCAACGTTGTGTTTGGACGCTATTCTTCTTTTGTTCTGGTGCACCCGGTGAATATATAGAATCACATGGACGTTTTTTTTTGTTTTCTTCTTTGCTGCAGTGCTGCGTTCTGGTCGTTTATTTTCTGCAGCAGCGCTTCACAAACACTTGAAATCACCATCGAGGGGATAGCCAGCTTCCTTGAGCCGGGCAGTTTGATTGTAAAAGCTGGCTGACATAACATGAACACACGACTTAGTTAAGGCTGAGTTAAGCCAGTTCGCTATGATAACCCTCTTAACTAGCTTGGAGCCTCAGGATTTTTGTACGATTTAACATATTGTTACCAACAAATACAGCGCCTGTTGATAAGAAGACCTATTTATTCAAGGCAAACTTGTGCCATGAACTCCAGGTAAACACTCTTAAGCAAAAATGTTCCAGGTTAGCTAACCCGACTTTGTCGACCTCTTCTTTCCGCCTCCAGTCGCGAGCGCTCATACCATGAGCCGCCAGTCTTCTTTTTCCCACGTGGTGTGTTGACACGCGCAGTCCGCCGTTGCATTGGGTACATTGCTTGCCATTTGTTTGGCGGCATTTACAAACGGAGGAAGCGGCGTGCCTCTTCCGAAGATGTTGAACAGCTTGTGGCAGTAATCCCCCTCCTAAAACGCATCGTCCGGATGCGTCCAGAAGGGCAACAGTTCGGAATGGTAGGGCTTGTCTTGATGTTTGAGCACGTGTGTCGATGATGTTGTTCAGTGCCTTTCGTAGTAGGGTTTCATTCGTACTACATGTACGACTTCTGGGTGATTTCTTCGTCTTGTCAAGCACACTTGGCCTTCAGGGATGTTGTGTCGTGCATATCAATTAAGACACATCAAAGGAAACATTCGTTCCTCATTCTTTATTTCTTCTTCGTCGTCTTCGCTGAGGCGGCCGCCGAGCACGTGCCATCTCCTGGCGCCGTAGTCGGAAGTGACGCCTTATACGACATATCCCCTTTTGCGAAGAAAAAATAGTTGCTACCTAATATATTCCTTGAACTTCTGCGGTGTCTTCTTCTTACGAGTGCTCCTTCTAATACACGCTTGAGATCCCAACTTATTGGGTGAAACTTGCGCACTGTCTGCTGCGCGTGGTTCAGGAGAGTCCGCATTTTCATGATTATCCACTCTTGATGTGCCAAGATGCGATAGATCACCCATAACTGTACCAGACGATTGAGTGGATGCTGGTGACCAGTTCATAACAGCAGATGTGCCTGATCTCATTTTGCTGACAGCTGCAGGGTGCACAGCAGCTAACTTGGACGCGTTCCACACTCGTCCATCTTCCAACAAGTACGAGGCTGGTCCACGCTTTTCAACGATCTTCTTGGGCGCGGAGAACTGTGAAGATAGCTTCCCAGGAATGGCAGATAATTTAACCCGCACGTAATCACCAACGGCGAAGTTTGGTTCCTTGGCTCCGCGTTTTTCATCTGTAGAGCTCTTCGACCTGGTTTGCTTGTTTTTCACGCGCTCTCGCAACTGCTCAATCGCCCTTGACGTGTCCGTGCTGAAGCATTTGTCGGGCATGCCCACTATGTCGAGCCTTGTTCGAGGTTGGCGTCCATGAAGAAGTACAGCGGGCGCAGCACCAGTTGTCGCGTGGGGCGTACATCGATATATTTGCAGGTAATCAAGCATGGCTATTTTTATATCACAGCGTTCAAAAAGAGCCAGTTGTATGTATGACTTCAATACCCTGTTGAATCGTTCCACCAAGCCGTTAGCTTGCGGGTAGTACACAGAAGAGTTGTAATGCTTGATTTCACGTTCTACGAGAAATTCTTCAAAATTTGCTGATGAAAACTGTGGCCCATGATCGGATACGAGACCACGTGGGTATCCTTCGTGTGCAAAAAGTTCAAGAATTTCTTCACTGTAGGTGTGGTCGCGTCTCTTACGAAAGCCACTCAGGCTACTGACTCAATGATTGTAATGGCAAAACGGCAGTCGGCTGAAGCTTGCGTGAAAGGTCCTACGATGTCGATTGCAACTTTTTCCCAAGCTTTGTCAGGAAAGGGAACGGGTTGCATTGGCGCTGCAGAGGTACGTGCAGACTTGTCACAGGACTGGCAAATCACACATGTGCGCACAAGCTCTTCAATATGACTGTCCATGCACGGCCACCAATAGGACTCTCTCAGGCGAGCTTTGGTGCGACTAATGCTTGGATGTGACTCATGGGCCAGATCCATAAAACGGCGTGTCATAGACGCTGGCACGACAATCCTTTCACCCCGGCACAAGATATCATTTACAACTGAGAGTTCAGCTCGCACATGAAAGTAAGCCAGCAGCTCTTTCGACAAAGATTTTTTGTCAGGCCAAGAAGTAATCGTGAAGTGCTTGGCTTGAGAGAGAGCGGGGTCGTTGGCACTGGCTTCTTGAAGCTCTTGCATGGTAACGACTGGAGACAGGAAGCATATGAATTCTTCTTCGGGTGCATCGCGGAGTAAACTCTGTACGGGCAGCCGAGAAAGAGCGTCAGCCACGACGTTTTCACTACCCTTTCTGTATTCCACGGTGTTGTTGTAGCACAGCAACCGTGAGGACCAGCGCGCAATCCTTAATGGACGGTGACCGGTACCTTTCGTTGAAAGGAGCGTAACGAATTCCGCATGGTCAGTCCGTAAGATGAAAGGTCTCCCCCACAGGTAAACGTGTCAATGTTCGCAAGCCCAGACGCAGGCAAGGGCCTCACGTTCGCCAACTGAGTACTGCCGTTCATGTGGCTACAGGGTACGCGAGGCGAAGGCGACAGTTTGCAGTGAGGTTCCGTTATCTTGCTGAAGTACCGCACCTAATCCATATCCTGAGGCATCAGTCGTGACGTACACCGGTAAGTGAGGATCGAAAAGATGAAGAACCTCGCAAGATGTTAGAAGAGCTTTCAGTCGCTCCAAACTGCCTTGTGCTGCCGCAGTCCAAACGAAAGGTGCATTTTCTCGAAGCAAGGCACTCGTTGGCTCCACAACGTCAGAAAAATGGGGGATGAACTTGGAGTAGAAACCTGCAAGTCCCAGCATCGAACGAAGTTCGTTGATGTTTTTAGGTGACGGTGCCTTGGTTATCGCCTCAATGGATGACATAAGTGGGAATAACCCTCTAGCGCTGGCAACGTACCCAGAAAAGGCAGCTCTGCGACGTCAAAAACACACTTGTGGTTCAACCTGAGGCCCGCATCAGAGAGCCGTTTCAAAACAGCGCGCAAATTGCCCAGATGATCCTCGCGGAAGCGTCCATACACGATGATGTCGTCAATGTAAAATAAGACGCATTTGCATCCTTTTAGGATCAGATGCATCATCTTTTGAAATGCTGAGGGCGCCGATGCTAGACCGAAGCAAACCCTTTTGAAGCGAAAGAGTCCATCATGAGTTATGAAGGTAGTAAGGTCACGGCTCTCTGGACTGAGTGGTAACTGGTGGTACGCAGAAGCTAAGTCGAGCTTTGAGAATCGCTGCGCCCCAGCCAAGCTGTTCAGTAGTTCTTCAGTTTGTGGAAAAGGAAAACTGTCCACTTCCACAGCTTTGTTTGGCTCCCGTAGGTCAACGCACATGCGAATCGAGCCATCCTTTTTCCTAGCTACCACAATGGGTGACACCCACTCTGACGAGTCGACGCGCTCAGTGATGCCCTGGGCTTCTAATTTTTGTATTTCTGCCGAGACTTGCTCGCGAATAACAAGTGGCAGCCGTCTCAGCTTGCTGGCCACTGGTTGAACAGACGCGCGAACTTTGACCTTGTGACAGAAGCCTTTAACAGTTCCGAGTTCTTTTGAAAATAGGTGCTCGAATTCGAAACGTAACTCTTCAGGCAACACAGGTGTTTCTTGCGTCATCAGAAGACACTTAAGCGGTGACCCCTGAATCTTCATGTCCAGAGCCGCGATGCCATCTAATCCAAGAATAGTTGTTCCTCCAGGCACAACGTACAATAAGATAGAAGTGCATCGACCATGGAATGAGGCCGCAGCAATGAAACATCGTTGAATTGGAATGGCGGACTTGGAATAATCGAGAAGCTGAACGGACGTAGATGTCAGAGGATACACTTTAGAAAAGTGACGTTTGTAAAGGTCCTCAGCCAGAATGGAAACCGATGATCCAGTGTCTATCAAGAATAACACAGAAATTCCCCCAATTTCTAATACTGCGTAAATTCCTTTCTTACGGCTCCAGATTTGACACACACTTAAGTGATCGTCTGGGTCAGCTGTATCGCTATCTTCAACGACATGCTGAACATTTTTCGCGAACTTTCGTAGTGACTTGCACATTTTTTCCAAATGGCCAATTTTCTCACATTTTCGACACTTATGTGTCTTGGCCTTGCACTGAGGGCTATTTGCAAGGTGCTCCGCCGAACCACTACGCTAGCATTCCTACTCTTTGAAGGATCGTTGACTTTGACTTTCCGTCTTGTAGCATGTGCACGTGCTACAATGCTTCTCTGTTTCCTTTGAATTATCTTTAACACGATGAACTTGTGATTCCTTTCGGGACAGTTCTCTGGCTTCACTTGTCGCCTGATCATGCTGTTTTGCAATAGTAAGGGCCCTTGAAAGCGTTAGGGACTCTTCCAGCAGAAGGCGTTCACGTAAATACTCGCTGGTCGTTTTCTCTATCAGCTGGTCGCGTATCATGTCGTCCGCCAAGTCACCGAAATCGCACGCTCCTACTAAACTTCTCAGAGCGGTGATGTAATCCGCCGCAGTCTCACCTGGGGCTTGTGTACGTCTACGAAACCGGTGACGCGCAGTAGTGACGTTCACCTTGCTCCTGAAATGACCTTCCAGCGTCGCGATGGCACGGTCGAAGTCATCCGGGCTAGGAGACGCCAACGTCCCTTCCGTGGGGCTCGAAGCCGCAAGGCCCGGGTCGTCCGTTGCCGTCAGAGTCTGGAAGATGCGCTGTCCTTCCAATCCCATGCAGTTGAGCAGAATCGCCTTCCGCCGAAGAGCAGGTAGGTCGGAGGCGCCCGAAGCAACCATGTAATTCTTGAAGGCTTGTATCCATTGCTCCCAAGGGATGACCGGGTGTCCAGGTGACGGCAGGAACGGGGGTGGCGGTTGTAGTCCAGAAACACTCATCGTAGAGGACGACAGGCGAACGTACAACACTCACGAAGATGAAGGTCAGACCGGTAGCACATGGGCTCGTAAATCTTCGTCGCCAAAATATGTTGTGTCGTGCATATCAATTAAGACACATCAAAGGAAACATTCGTTCCTCATTCTTTATTTCTTCTTCGTCGTCTTCGCTGAGGCGGCCGCCGAGCACGTTCCATCTCCTGGCGCCGTAGTTGGCAGTGACGCCTTATACGACAAGGGATGACCTCGTAGTTTAAGGTACTTATCCGGCGAAGTATCTTGTAAGGGCCGAAATAGCGCCGCATCACCTTTTCCGAAAGGCTACGTACACGTACAGGCGTCCACACCCACACTTTGTCTCCGGGGTTGTACAGGACATCCCTTCGCCTTAGATTATACCGATTTGCGTCGACGCCCTGCTGTTGAATAATGCGGTGCCTTGCCAACTGTCGGGCCTCTTCTGCCCTTTCTATGTATTCGCTGATGTCAGCGTCATGCTCGTTCGTATTGCTTACAGGTAACATCGCGTCTAAGGTCGTTGTCACCGTCCTCCCGTAAACAAGTTGGAATGGTGTGAAGTGAGTCGTCTCTTGTACTGCGGCATTGTGCGCAAATGTAGCATACGGTAAAATGCTGTCCCATGTTCGATGTTCGACGTCCACATACATGGTGATCATTTCAGCCAGCGTTCTATTGAGCCTTTCAGTTAAGCCGTTTGTTTGCGGATGGTAAGCTGTAGTTCTTCTGTGGTCGGTATGCGTGAGTTTCATTATAGACTGCATCAAACGGGCAGTAAACGCCGTTCCTTTGTCGGTTATGACAGCCTTAGGTGCGCCATGTCGTAATACTATCTGGCTGACGAAAAACTGAGCCACTTCATTCGCGGTTCCTTTTGCAAGAGACGACGTCTCAGCATATCGGGTCATGTGGTTGGTCGCTACAATGATCCACCGCTTTTCCGATGACGATACAGGAAAGGGTCCAAGTAAATTCATTCCCACCTGCTCAAATGGTACTTTCGGGGTCTCTATTGGTTTCAACAGGCCTGCTGGCTCTAATGGCGGCACTTTGCGCCTTTGGCATTCTCGGCATGACTTCACATAGTGCTGCACAGAATCCAATAACTTTGGCCAATAATATCTCTGGCGGATTCTCGCTAAAATCCGAGTAATACCCAAATGTCCAGCCGATGGGTCATCATAACACGCTTCTAATATTTCCGCTCGCAGTGATTATGGCACAAGCAGGAACGTCTCAGCACTGTGTTCGAAGTTTCTCTTGTAGAGGACGTCATTCCGGAGTACATAGGAACACAATCCGCGGACGAAAACTCGCGGTGCTTTTACTTGCTGACCCTCCAAGTACTGAATAAGCAGGAGCAGGTCCGGGTCCATTTGCTGATGACGGGCCATCTCAGACACGTTGAGAGCTCCGAGAAATGGGAAATCTTCTCCATGATCGGAAGATGAAGACTCGACTGGTCCACGTGACCGGCAATCCGCGTCATTGTGCTTGTGGCCGGACTTGTAGACGAAGGTGATGTCATATCCCTGCAGACGCAGGCTCCATCTAGCAAGTTTTCCTGAAGGGTCCTTGAGATTTGTCAGCCAACACAATGAATGGTGGTCGCTAATCGCTCGAAATGGCCTGCCGTAAAGATATGGATGGAACTTACTGATGGCCCATATAACTGCGACGCACTCTTCCTCTGTAGCTGAGTAATTGGACTCAGCATTCGATAGAGTGTGGCTTGCGTATTCAATAACTTTTTCTTCTCCATTCTGCCACTGAATAAGGATGGCGCCGAGACCCACGTTACTCGCGTCGGTATGGATGTCCGTTCCCGCGTCTTCATCAAAGTGAGCCAAAATAGGAGGAGATTGCAAACGGCGTCGCAACTCAGAAAAAGCGTCTTCTTGTTCTGCGTGCCAGATGAATGGTACACCTTATTTTGTAAGCCGTGTCAATAGTTCAGCGATCTTGGAAAAGTTTTCAACGAAGCGTCTATGGGCACCGTGCATACGTTAGGAGCCGCCACAGTCGCGCGCTGCCTCCAGCGCCAAAGCGGCCACGGCAGCAGATTTGGCGGGATGGGGGGGGGGGGGCGAAGCAGGCGACACAGGCGGCGGCCAGCCACTGCGCCGTGTTTTAGTGCTTCGCTTCTTGAAGCGTTCTCTTTCCCGTTCGCTTCCAAAAGACGTCAAATTGTTATCAGCTGTCAGAGAACGTAGCGTTAGCGCATGTGCTTCTTTTCGCCAGACCTCGTGTATCCTCAGGCGAACGCGGCAACATAAAATGCATTAACTGGGGGAAGACAACGGAGGTGACGAGCCCGCTGAGCGAAACTGCGCACGTGTAACGCGGGCCGTCTCACTCACTAAACAATCACAGCTTATCACCCTCGAGCTAACGCGGCAGCTTGAAACCGGCAACACCAGCAATTGCACTGTCACGGCCGCTGAATGAAAAAAAAAAAAAAAACGCTTTCCATCGAACGGCCATGGCACTGCATTCGCTGCGCCGACTTATTCAGTGCAGCCGAGTTCGTCGTCGCGGCTCGTGCTTTGCTGCCATGGCACTGCAAAGCGTGCCAATTATTATTACGTTTGGATTCAGAGAGCTACGTGATACAGATAGTTTCTTCCGAGGAGCTAACCTGAAGAAGGGTAGGGAACTCCTCGAAGCGGGTCACGTTCACGGCGTCTTGGAAGAGGTGTTGCTCGGCAGATTAACAATCACGGGCAAATGCAACCCCAGAAAAAAAAAAACCATCTATTTACAAAACTCAATTTTGTCGTCGAACGAGTGCGATCTGCCGTTCACACCGATTCCGTTCATATTCTCTAAATGGAAACCGGTAAAAACGCGTGCCCAGAGAATTCCTGTAGGGATTATTGCACCCAACAACGCAGCAATTATTCCTGGAGTTCGGCATTCCTACGAACAGCGGAACCGGCACAAAACGAACTGCCCGCGAAAATACCTCGCGCCGTCACAGCGGGAGCGTGGAGCGAGGAGGGGTGCAATCGCGGAGCGATGTTGTATGCTATATTATTCTTATCGTCCACCACCTGCGGCTGACTGATCGCGTTGATAACGCGGACGTACCGTCGCTCTAGCCAAGCGCGAGAAGCCCGAAAAGTGTAGTCATCGTAAAAGGCATAGTTCCTCGACTTCACCCTATTTCGAGCGCGTCAGAGCATCCCGCCAAATCTGCGCTTCTTGCCGCTAGGGACGCCGAGCGGAGTTACGTCTGCACGGAGCCTATAGTAGGCACAGAGGCCCAAGAATCGTCTCATGGCCTTTTTGTCTCGTGGTTTCGGAAAGTTTTCTACTTCTGTGATCTTTTCAGGATCTGGGCGGACACCTTAGGCACTAACAATGTGCCCGAGGAAGCGAAGTTCGCGAAATCCGAAGTGACGTTCTTCCGGTTTTAAAGTCAGAGCTGCCGCGCGAATGGCATCCAGTACTGTTCTCAATCACTGCATGTGCTGCTCGAAGTAGAAGAAAAAACCACTACATCATCAAGATAGACGAAGCACGATTACCATTTAAGTCCGGAGAGGACAGTGTCCATCACCCTCTGGAAGGTAGCGGGACCACAGCATAAACCAAAGGGAGCACTTTGAACTCATATGGTCCGTCGGGTGTCACAAATGCCGCCTTCTCGCGATCTCGTTCGTCCACTTCGATTTGCCACTATCCGCTCTTTAAATCCAATTATGAAAAGAAGTGAGCGTTCCGTAACTTATCCAGGGTATCATCAATTCGTGGAAGTGGATAAAGATCACGCTTCGTGACGAGGTTCACTTTCCTGTAGTCAACACAAAACCGCAGGGTGTTATCCTTCTTTTTGACGAGCACTACAGGCGACGCCCACGGACTGTTGGATGGTTGTATCACGTCATCCTTAAGCATTTCTTGTACTTGCTTCTTGATGGCTTCTCTTTCTTTTGGCGCTACTCGGTACGGACGTTGCTGTACAGGTCTAACATGTTCTTCAACCACGGTGTGGTGTTTTGCGACGGGAGTGCGTCCGACTTTCGACGAAGTGGAAAAGCACTGTGCGAATTCTTTGATCCGGTTCGCAATGTGGTCTTTCTGTGGTGAGGACAGCTCTCCGTCAATGTCTATTGATTGGAGGACACTGTCTACTGTCGCACAGGCTGGCAGTGCTTCATCAAGTGTACAAACATCGGCAACTTGCACATATTCATGCAGGGATGCTATGGCGGATCCCTTCGCCACATGCTGCACCTCATTTCCAAAGTTGGTTAATAGGACATCCGCACATCCGTCACGAAGGTTCACGAGACCTCTTGCCACGCATAGTCACTTTTCTAGTAGCAGTCCGGTGTTTCCATCTGCTAGTCCGTCGCAATCACGGCAACTTCACTTTTGACAAGAACCGTCACACTGCAACGGGGCGGCACGGTGACACCTTCGTCCACAATACGGAGCGGTGAAACGATGGGTTGCTCCGTATGACACATGGCGACGGCATTCGCTGTACAAAAAGAATCTTGAGATTGTTGCAAGTCGATGATTGCGTTGTTTGCTTGCAAGAAGTCCATGCCTAGGATCGGCTCACGCGAACATTCGGGAAGAACAATAAAGCTGCCGACGTACATGAATCCTCTTATCCCTATGCTTGCGGTGCACAGTCCCACGGGGCTGACCAAGTGCCCTCCGGCAGTACGTATCTGAGCTCCAGACCATTCAGTCAGCACCTTTTTCAACTTCTTTGCGAGCACGTTACTGACCACTGAGTAATCTGCGCCAGTGTCGAGCAGCGCAACAGCCTCGAGATCGTCTATGGTGACTAGCAGTTCGGAGGCAACGTCGCCATTACTGCACTTGTCTGTCATTGCGCCACTGCCGTTTTCCGCTCGGGTTAGCGGTGGAAGGTCTTCTGTTCTCCGAGTATCAGCGGCCTTGCCTCCACAGGTCGCTGGCTCTAGTTTTCCCGTCGTGGGCTAGGGGAACAACGCCTCGGGAAAGTTGATGATGGACGAGGATTGGGCGACCGATAGCGCATCGATGCTGCCGACCTTGGTTCACGTTGGTGAATGTACTGAATCGTATGGCGCGAAGATAAAGATTCTTCGATTTCGTAAGGCCGCTCACCATTCCGAGGACATGGTGCAGTAACTGGGAAGCCACGCAGTCCCACTCGACGATACGGACATGCTCAATAAAGGTGACCTGCCTCCCCACAGTGGTAGCATAGGGGCCGCCGGTCTGCAGTACGCCATATATCGCTCTTACGGGGTCTTGCTTGCGGCATGGGCGGTGGCGCATTGCGAGGAATCGTCGAGGGCATAACGGCAGCTTGGGCAAAGTTCGTGCGTCCGAGGTCCTGTCGTACAACTTGTGCGTACAACAACTTAGGTTGAGGTTATGGTTTTGAGCAGTGCAGTACCTGAGGCTGGGCTTGAAGAATTGCTTGCCTTACTTCACGCACAACGTCCGCAAGTGAGGGCATCGCTGGAGCACCTTGGGTCAGTTGCATTTTCTGCATCTCCTCCCTTACTTAAAATATACTTTTGGGCTAGTTGGTTGGTCATATTCACGACAAACGGCAGCGCACACCGGGTTAAGACAGATACACAAAACACGAAAAAAGGACGACACCAGCGCTAAGGTCCTCCCTTACGACAGCCCTCACCACTTCCCGCAAGACGTCGATGTTGCTGGTGAGGCTTGCCGACACCGCGCTAACCGAAGAGACGCTCACGTCCCTGTTGTACTGTCGTGCACACTGTTGTAGTGCCTTCTCCATCGTCGCTGCCCCGAATATAAACTCTGCCACGGTGCGCGGCGGATTACGCACCAAGCCTGAAAAAATCACCTCCTTTACTCCGCGCATCAGGTGTCGCAACTTCTTCTCCTCGGCCATATTTGGATCAGCACGGCGGAAGAGCCGCGACATGTCTTCAATGTACATGGTCACGCTCTCATTGTTCCGTTGGTTCCTCCCCTGAAGAGCAGCCTCTGCCTTCTCTCTGCGGTCCGCGTTCGGGTAGGTAACCAGCATCTCCCTTCGGAAGTCATCCCATGTCAACAAGGACGCTTCGTGGTTTTCAAACCACGTACGCGCCGAATCCTGCAGTGCCACATAGACGTAAAGAAGTTTCCTGCTTCGTCTCAACCGTTCAAACTGGCGACGCGCTCGAAGCCCTCGAGCCAGTCCTCGGCATCTTCGAAAGTGTCGCCGTGGAAGACCTCCGGTGTTCGGGACGAATCCACGATAATATGGGATGGAGATGGTGTCGCTTGAGCAGCCATCGTAGTGTCGTCTGAGCTCACAGTCTCAGCTGATCTCAACGAATTGAATAGAGGGCTAAACTCGGGCTGCTCACCACGTAGGCGACGACTCGTGCGTTGATGGACAGGCGTTAACTCTGCTGGCTGCAGTCGTCGAGGATCTGGACTACCCTCCCTATCCTGTTGTGGGCTTGGAATCATACAGCGCACCTCCACCAGAATGTTACCAACAAATACAGCGCCTGTTGGTAAAAAGACCTATTTATTCAAGGCGAACTTGTGCAGTGAACTCCAGGAAAACACTCTTAAGCAAAAATGTTCCACGCTAGCTAGCCCGACTTCGTCGGCCTCTTCTTTCCGCGTCCAGTCGCGAGCGCTCATACCATGAGCCGCCAGTCTTCTTTTGACGCGAGCCCACGAGAGCAGGCATTGCGCCTGCTCTCGTGGGCTCGCGTCAAGGAGAAGTCTTCTTCCTCTTGTTCTTCGGACGCCTTGATGATGATACGTGCAGAGCACTTGAGGGGCCCGGGCTGCCGTATGCTGTCCTAGCTTGGCGTAACGCAGACAAAACCATGTGTGCTGGCACGCGCTAGCGCGTTCGGGCCTGTGTAAGCGGCTTCCTCCTCACACTCTCTCGGCAATCATGTGATGGCGTCGGGGAACGAGATTCTGCAGATGCGCGATGAACCCGCGTGAAATGCTCCAACAAGAGTTCGGGACGAGTAACAGCAACACCAACTACAGCGAATTCATGGTGTGCTCCACTTGCAAGGACGTGTTAACATCGGGCAAGGTGCTCGTGATGAATGGAACTTTGAACGGAACTTCTGAACGGAACGGAAGTCGACCCATGCGCTGGTTCGCATCCCCACATGGTTCCCTTTAGTGGGAGATGGTGTAAATTTAATTTCGCCACGTGTGGCTTCCCATGTGTTTCACGCAACGCCGCATGCATTTCTATTCTGCCGTTAGTATTATGGAGAACGAATGGCGCATGGTGTAATTGTCCGAGGCAGCGCTGCGGAACGAGGGGTCGCAGGTTCAAATCCCCGCTCGCGGGCTTCGGGAATTTGTTCTTCTGAATCATCTTTAGGGGCGAAGCACCTTAGGGTCGAGGCTTGTCCGTTGTGCATTGTTGTCCGTGCTCACGGCTCAGCACCGTATAAAATCGAAACATCAGGTTTAACAATAGACTAATATCATTCACATTTGCGATGAAACAATATAGAACACCTACAAGCACAAACCCTTTATACTAGTGCACTGAGTTGGGCCAGTTGGTTCTGCATGTCGATCGAGTGGATGCGCTTGAAAGACGAGGACGAAGAAGAAACGGGACACACACTGCGCACTGTGTGTCCCGTCTGTTCTTCGTCCTCGTCTTTCAAGCGCATCCACTAGTCAGCGACTTGAACTTACACATTATGGACCTTAGGACCAAGCTTTGCCGTCGACTCTCGCTGTAGGCTGTCACGGTATATAAAAAACCGTTGCTATAATCGAAACATATGTATGTACATGAATAAAAGAAAGGTTTACAATAGACGGACATTGCTCATAATAGTGACAGAAAAAATAAAACACCTACAAGCACAAACCCCTTATGCTATTCGGCGACTTTAACGCAGACATTATGTACCTTAGGACGGAGCTTTGTCGTCGACTCTTTATGCCACTTTGTGTCGCTCAATAGGCCCTTCAGAAAAGTCAGCGCCCCCTAGTGTCAGAAGCGCGAACTGCGAGCGTCCGCCATTGCTTGTTCTCTCCGTCCTGAGGACGCAATGTACGGATACAAAACCGGAGACATTCCACCAAGTTGACGAAGTTCTACAGCCTGTAGCACAGCTAAAAGTTATTTAGAGTCTCGAATGTTTCGGAGAGAAGCCACATGCGAGATGCCATAGTGCTGCTGCGTGCTGTTCTGTTCTCAGCGCGGCGTAAGGGACTCGCACGGAAACACGTACGTACAAGCCAACGCCGATGAACGTAAGCTGGTGCAACAGCATTGATATCCCATGTTTTTATTCTTATTTGAAGCGCTTCTGCAAAACCACTAACGCGTTCATGACCGCGTAAGAACTGCGTGAATTGTTGTGTATTTGTAATGCTAGTATTTGTAACAAAGAACGAAGTGGGAAGGAAAAAAACGCATAACAATCAATCTAGTGAGTTTTTAATGCCCTCAAGGTACAATTGTACAAGAACGCTAGTATTTGTAACAACCAACAATGGAGGAAGGAAAGAACGAATAACAATCAATCTAGTGAGTTTTGTAATACGCTCAGGGTACAATAATACAGGAACGCTAGTATTTGTAACGAAGAACTAAGTGGGAAAGAAAAAAACGCATAACAATCAATCTAGTGAGTTTTGTAATACCCTAGAGCCGGAGACATGACGGAACCTGAAGTCACCCTTCGCGTTGGTGAGATATAGGCCGTCGATGCTGGTAGGCCTGGATAGTGCTACGTAGAGCAACATAGTGGATGGCGCTTGTATTCGTAGACTGCCTGGACGTATGTAGCCCACGTAGCCTAGTCTACAAAGCAGCTGTCAGTCACTCTGGCATCATCCTCGGTCAGCATGCGGCCATCGCCCAGCCTCGTAAGAAATGAAGGCGACACTGCGCCGCTCTGGCGGAGTAAGTGCAATTTACGGTGCGATGGTGTGAATATCATACGTAACTTTCGTTAATGTATTCCTCCGGGGCCAAGCAATGCTTCCATATAGCTTGCTGAATCATAGGAATAGAAATGCAATGTTTATTATACTGTTATAAAAGCGGAGCCAGTAGGAGGGTGATTCCACGTAAGATCGAACAAACGATGGCTGGTCGACCTCTCAAATTTATTTCAAAATTTTATATATTATTGGCTGATGAGTGGAAAGAAGAGATCCGCAATTTGTTTTGCCGCCAAAAACTTTTTGGAAGCACAGGAAATCAATAATCACGAAGAGGTGGAATGGAGCGCTCATCCGCTCTGCTGTTTTGGCCAACTTTCGTTATGAATTGCACAAAATATATTAAAGTAGTTTTTTTTATAAGAAAACTGAAATTTGGCCCAGGGAACGTTATTTTCTTTACTTTGAACGTCCTTATCTCAAAAAAACCTTATACCACAGCGACAAAAATTCCGCAATACGTTCTTCGCATGCTTATCTACCAAACTACCGAATCTTATAATTATATAACGTTTCAGTAAAGAGATATGATTGGGCTAACTTCAAGAAAACACCGAACAATGGAAACTTCTGACGACAATTTAAAAAAAAACGCCATTTTTTTACATTTCTTAAACTTTGTCCAGTTATTCTCCTTCACATCAGCTATTCACAATCATTCAAAACATGTTGCCTAATGTCGTTGCACTAATAGTTACGGCCCCTCCAATAGGACCCTTAGGCAAGGAGTGGCAATTCTGACTTCTTGCCCAGCAAGTGTATAAAATGCAGGCAGGATTGAATTTCTTTTTAATAAAAGGCCAGCAGTACCAAACAGCATATCCACGGAGTGAATGATGATGAGTGGGCGAAGCTGCGGAGGTTCATCGGTAAACCGTGAATTCTGCCCAGTACATCATCACCGACGTGAGATCGGGCGCGCTTATACTAAAGGTTCGATGAGTTATGACGACTTGCAGCTCACTTTAATTTTACATGCACGCTGTGAATTTTCATTGTTTAGAAAACCATTGCTTTAGAAAACATCTGGCGTCTTTCGTTAAGCAGCTGGCGTCTTTTCGTTTTGCTTTAGAAACATCTGGCGTTCTTTCGTTTTGCTTTTAGAAAACATCTGGCGTCTTTCGTTGGTTTATTTTGGGGGATCCCAACATAAAACAAAACGATGTTTATTAACGTAGTAGCAGCAGCAGGGCAAGCATGCCGATGCTGCGCTTCGGAAGGTTAGAGAGACAAACATGAAATCAAGCTTGGTAGCTTGGGTTATATAGCCAGCAGTGGTGACGTAAGCCTCCGACGAAACTGCGTGGCGCTGTCGTTTATCGGAAGCGTGTTGCAGCAAGTAGTTGTGTCACGCCGGGCTAATCAGTGCCGAGACGGAGGCTGCGTAGGTCTGTGCGCAGTGGTCGCCACATCACCCCCCCCCCCCCGCGGAGTGCAGAGCCCTCAGGGTCTGTAGAAATCTGGGAGGCGTACCAGACGTCCAGAGCGTGTCGTGAAAGGAGCGGGCTGCGACGTCGGTGGCTGTGGACGGACGCCAGTTGAAAGAGTGGCGCTGCCAGGTTCGTTCGCCGCGATGTATGCGGGCTTGAGTCGGTCAATCGAGACGCGGACGTCGTTCCCGTTCAAGCGCAAGGTGAAGTTCTTGTCGTCGCGATGGACGACTAGATATGGTCCGCTGTAGGGTGGCTGGAAAGGCCGGCGGACGGTGTCGTCGCGGAGGAAGGCATGCGTGCACGATGCTAGCTCTTTGAACACAAAAGGTGTGGGCTTGCTATGGTGGCAGCAGTGGTTGTGGCAGCGTGACTACTTCTAATTATCGCCTTGAACTCTGTACAGATCTACTGACACTGTTACCTCCGGCTGATCGTCGTCTGCTGTCCGCGTGTATCAAGTGGTACACGTGTCAAGCTTGGCTGCTTCCCTCTCGTGGCTGACTTGCTGGACTGGCTTGGGCTGCATTTCTGCGCCTGCGGGGTCTGCATTTCCGCCACCCAGCGGGGAGGAGAGCCTACATAAGGACGTACCTTTGGACGGCGCCGATTATTTGGCAGCAGTGGTTGTGGCAGCGTGACTGCTTCTAATTATCGCCTTGAACTCTGTACAGGTTGGTGCTTTGCCAGTCTTTTCTTTTCCTTCTTGTGCTCTATCGTAGCCACTGCCGCTGCTGCCATTGTGTGTTGCGATTGCATCTTGTCACTATGCCTACAAATGCTGAATTGGCAAAGGAGATAGACGCTCTCCGTTCTGAAGTTGCGGCCATGCGGGACAGCCTTCAGGCGTTCAATGCACTTTATAAATCAGTCAAAACCAGAAATGAAGCTCTCGCAAAAGAAAACAAGGCTCTGAGGGACGAAAACAAATCAGTGAAAGATGACTGCAGGCTATTCTCGCAGCGGCTTGCTGACGTTGAGCAGTATTCACGGACGAACAACGTCAAAATAAAAGGTATCCCGAAGACAGAAGGTGAGAGCTGCCTCGCTGTTGTGCAGGCCATTGGCGAGAAAGTAGGCTGCGCAATTGCTCCCAGTGATATAGACATAGCGCACCGTGTACCGGGAAAGCAGGGCACGCATATTATTGCGCGGTTCTGCTCGCGGTCTAAAAAAACAGACTTCGCGGTAAAAGCAAGGAAGGCAAGACTTAACACAAGAGCTATTGGGCTTTCTGGGAATTCAGTTGCACCCATCTACGTCAATGACCACCTGACGCCAGAGAATAAGCGACTTTTTGCCCAGGCCCTTGAGCTGAAGAAAGCTAAGGGATGGAAATTTCTCTGGACAGATAATTGCATTATCAAGGCCAGGAAATCGGAAGATAGTAGAGTGCACCGCATCTCTGGCGTGGGTGATCTTACCGTATTTAAATAACTTGTCACTGTAGGCATCTCTTTACCACTTCAGTCGCTGTTCAGAATGGATTCGTCCATATTTTCATTCGAACGCACTAAAGCACTTCTCAAGGACAATGCGTCTGCATTCTCTTTGATTCATTTTAACATCCGGAGCCTTCGCAAACACTACGATGACGTTTGTGCTTTCTTTTCAGTCATCGAGCACACGTTCTCATTCATATGTTTATCAGAAACTTGGTTGACCTCACATGACGGCACCCTGTACGGAATCCCTGGCTACATATCAGAATATTGTCATCGTGAGGGTAGTCGTGGTGGCGGTTCAGCTATTCTTGTTGATTCTACTGTACCTTATCGGCGGCGATTTGACGTATCATTAAGCACACCACTTCGTGAATCCGTATGCATTGAAATTGACCATCATCATTTGCCAATGACTAACCGTGACACCGTCATTCTATCACTTTACCGATCGCCCTCTTCATCATATGCAGAATTTTGCGCAGAATTTGAAGTAATGTTAAACAAATTAATTGAAGAGAACAAGAATGTAGTTATCTGTGGTGACATAAACATTAACATTGCTGATCAACACAGCCAATCCTACTCTGAATACGTACGCTGTTTTCTTGGTTGCGGCTTTTCGTCAGTAATACGTACTCCAACTAGATATGATTCCAATACATTGATCTATCACATTTTGGTCAGTCTACCTACCGACGATATTACAGCAGGAGTGTTGGATTATGCTATTACGGATCATTATCCGATATTTTTGTGTTTCGGGTCTAAAAGGTTCTACCGTATCAGAAATAACGTGCGCACTACTTTTGATTCAAAGAAATTTGTAGACACCATTTGAAAGACTAATTGGAGCGAACTCTACCACGAAAATAACGCCGAAACTGCATTTGAATCTTTCTCAACTAAGATTAGAGAATGTATCAGTCAGTCTTCTTCTGAAATCACGGTTAAACAATGGTTTCGTACGCCTAAGAACCCTTGGATCACTAAGGCACTAATGCATTCTATAATGAAGAAAGATAATCTTCGCAGGAAGGTCAAGGCAGAACCGTTCAATCATTCCCTAAAGTGTCGGCTAAAAACTTATTCCAATATTCTGGGAGCTGCTCTGAAGCACGCTAAACGGGAATACTATCAAAATAAGATTAGAAATAATTGTGGCAACACCAGGCAGAAGTGGCAGGTCATTAAAGAATTTCTTAACAACAATGAGCCTAAATCACACCCAGCTGCCATAACTGTTAACGAAAACAGATACACGGACTCTGGTTCCATCGCTGAGGTTTTCAGTTCACATTTCAGTGCCCCTGTAGGTACTAATAAAGCCACTCAATCGGAACTCACACTGCCAAGTATTCCACGTACTCCTCAATCTTTCTTCTTGTACCCCATGGCAGCAGATGAAGTTCACGATATTATCTTATCATTAAAGAATACTGGCCCAGGTCTCGATCAAATTTGCGCTTCCAAAATTAAACTTGTATCGAATGAGCTTTCACTAATTTTAGCCTATTTAATCAATAAGCTTTTCTCTGCTGCTGTGTTTCCTCATAGCCTAAAAGCAGGTAAAATTATCCCGATTTTTAAGAAAGGTGATCGCGAATGCTCTAACAACTATCGCCCAATTTGCATATTACCTATCTTTAGTAAAGTAACTGAAAAACTAATCTACAACCGCCTAATGAAATACTTATCCAAATTTAACATATTATCTGATGACCAATTTGGCTTCCGTCCAGGTTTTTCGACTGAAGTTGCACTAATTACTTTCACTGATAAAGTTAACATGGCAGTTGATGAAGGCCTACTTTTTGGAGCCGTGTTCATTGATTTTACTAAAGCCTTTGATACAATTAATCACAACATTCTCTTTCATAAACTCGACTGTTACGGCATATCTGGACCACCCTTACAGCTGATTAAAAGCTATCTTACTGATCGAACGCAAGTTGTTCAAATAAATGATTCATTCTCATCTCCAAAAATCACTAACGTTGGCGTTCCACAGGGATCGATCCTGGGACCCCTCCTGTTTTTGTTATTTATAAATGATTTACCACTTCGTTTGAAACACACTAATGCTCTTCTCTACGCTGATGACACTACAATTTTTACCGCACATAAGGACCCACTCATACTACAACATTCACTAAGCATCGACCTAAATAACGTTCATTCATGGTGTGAATCGAATGCATTACGTATCAATCCATCGAAGACTAATATCATGGTCTTTCATTCCCCACAGTTATTGCCGAATATCTCTTCATTAGCAGTGACACTTGATGGACACTTCATTCATACATCTGCTTCCACAAAATTTCTTGGAGTAATATTAGATAAACATATGAAATTCAGTGAGCATGCTCAGTCCATAACTCAAAAAGTGTCTTTCGGTATTCATGTGATTATGAAAACACGGCCTTACTTTTCAACCAAAATCCTTCTTTCCTTATATTACGCATTTATTCACAGCCATCTGTCGTACTGCCTATCATCATGGGGAAACACGTATTGGTCGCATATAGGTCATCTTGAACGATTACAAAAGCAAGCTTTAAGACTTATCACTTTCAACCCATTTTCATCACCATCAGCCCCCATTTTTCGCAGCCTAAGCATTTTGCCTTTGCGTAAACTTGTTAGCCACAAAATCCTAATAATCATGTTTCGTGTTTTAAATCATGAATTATACATTTCTAGTTTTTCTGATTTCACTCTTGTTAATACCAACAACACAAGGTTTTCAACTAACCGTAATCTACTTTTACCTAAAGTACGCACAAACTATGGTCGAATGACAAGATTTTCATGTGTAACACTGTGGAACAAGCTACCTTTTGATTTGAAATCATGCACAATGCACGCATTTTGTAAAGGTCTTAAAATTGAATTGTTAAACGATTTGTGACTTTGTTTTTTTTTATTTCTTTGTTTGAATCAAATTACCATTATTACTTATGTTGCCATACTTTTTTTCTCGCACTCTTTTTTCTATATTTTTCTGCAATTTCGCCACTGTTTGCTGATTGTTGAACTAATCCTCTGTTAAATTTT
Organism: Rhipicephalus sanguineus; assembly: GCF_013339695.2. Classification (NCBI taxonomy): domain Eukaryota; kingdom Metazoa; phylum Arthropoda; class Arachnida; order Ixodida; family Ixodidae; genus Rhipicephalus; species Rhipicephalus sanguineus. The sequence continues at coordinate 6,558,698 of NC_051182.1, read as the reverse complement.
TGTTAGGAGGTCCCCCTGACAGTTCTTACTTTGGGACCTCTGATTGTTCAATTACAACGCAAAACGAATGTATATCAAAAATGTATATATTTTGAATAAACTTCAACTTCAACTGAAAAAAAAGGCTGCAGGGGACGGGCGTAAGGCAGAGATGGTGCGACGGAGCCGGGCGACAAAGTCGGTGGGGTCTGACGTCGTAGTGCTGGATGGCAGAGCTGCGAGAAATTCACCTGGCAGACGGAGTGGTTCCCCGTAGACGAGCTCTGCTGGCGTAGCATGGATGTCCGGCTTGAAGGTGGCGCGAAGACCGAGGATGACAGCTAGGATGGCCTCGAGCCAGGTTGAGTCCGGGTGGCACATAATGGCGGCTTTGAACTGTCGGTGAAAACGCTCGATCATTCCGTTGGCGCAGGGATGGTAGCTCGTGGACCTCAAGCGTTCAAATCCGATGGTCAATCCCAGGAGCCTGAATAGGTGAGACTCAAACTGTCACCCTTGGTCGGTGGTTACGCGGCGGGGTGCGCGGAAACGGGCAATCCAGCCGGAGAAGAAGGCCGAAGCGACGTCTTCCGCGGTGATTCCCTCGAGAGGCCATGCCTCGGGCCATCGAGTGTAGCGGTCGATGGCGGTGAGGCAGTAGCGGTAGGGTCCTGCCGAGGGAAATGGTCCTATGATGTCGAGGTGGACGTGCTCGAACCGACCTGAGGGCTGAGCGAATGTTCCGAGTGGAGACGTGACGTGCCTGGTGATTTTTGCACGTTGGCAGTGAATGCAGGAGCGCGCCCACGTGCGACAATCCCGCTGCATGGAGGGCCAGACATAGCGGTCAGCCACGAGGCGTGTACAGGCACGTATGCCGGGATGGCTGAGGTTGTGGAGCTGGTCGAAAAGACCACGGCGATGGCACAGGGGCACGTAGGGCCTGCTTCGTCCTGTCGACATGTCGCAGCAGATAGTTCTTGCCGACCCTCGAATGGGGACTTCTTTTAGCTGAAATGAGGACGTGCCCTTGAGAAGTTCCTGCAGCTCGGTGTCCGTGGTCTGAGTCTCAGCGAGGATGTCTGCTGTTATTTGCACCGAGCTGATGGTGGCCACACGTGAAAGCGCGTCGGCGACCATGTTGTCTTTCCCGCTGATGTGTTGGATGTCGGTGGTGAACTGTGCAATGAACGAGAGTTGGTTCTGCTGAACAGGCGGGAGTTTATCGCGACGTTGAGAGAAGGCGTACGTTAGAGGTTTGTGGTCGGTATAGATGGTGCAGTGCTGCGCTTCGAGAATGTGGCGAAAGTGCTGCACTGCTTCGTATATCGCCAGAAGTTCTCTGTAGGAGGCTGGCAAAGTTGTCGGGGCGGTTGTCGTGGTTTCGTCAGCGGAACTGGCGGTTGAAGGGGCCGTTTTCAGAGCTGTGAGTTTCTTAGAGAAGAGCGCCAAGGGATGCCAGGTGTTGTCCACGCGTTGCATGAGGGCGGCGCCGATGGCGAAACCAGATGCGTCCGTGAAGAGTCCCAAGGGAGCGTCTGGCACGGGATGGGTGAGAAGCGTGGCGGTGCAGAGGGCGGCTTTGCATTCTTCGAACGTTTTCGTTAACGTTGGTGTCCACGTGACGGGTTGGTTTCCACGTAGACCAGCCAGGACATCATGAAGGGGCGCCTGGTAGTCGGCGGCGTGCGGTAAGAAGCGTCTATAGAAGTTCAGCATGCCGAGGAAACGGCGAAGGTCTTTAGCGGTGGTGGGTTGAGGGTACTTTTGCAAGTCAGAGATGCGATCAGGCAGGGGTCCAGTTCCCTCTGACGAAACTTCGTGGCCGAGGAAATGGACGGTGGAAGCGCCGAGCGTGCTCTTCTGGACGTTGACGAGTAGGCCGTGGTCGTCGAGGCGTTGGAGCAACAGACGAAGGTGCCCGTGGTGTTCTTCGGCGTCTCGTAAAAAGATCAATATGTCGTCAAGATAGACGAAGCAGAAGTAGAGGCCACGGACGACTTCGTCGATGAAGCGCTGAAAGGTTTGCCCAGCGTTCGTAAGGCCAAAACGCATGAAGGGAAACTCGAACAAGCCAAACGGGGTGATTATTGCAGTTTTCGCGACGTCGTCCGGTTTGACGGGTATCTGCGTGTAAGCCTTCACCAAGTCTAGCACAGAGAAGACCTGGCAGCCATGAATGCGATGGGCGAAGTCCTGTATGTGGTGTACGGGGTACCGGTCCGGGATGGTGCGTGCGTTGAGGGCGCGGTAGTCCCCACATGGTCGCCAGCCAGCGGTCTTCTTCGGGACAAGGTGAAGTGGCGAGGCCCATGGGCCGTCGGAGCGATGGGCGATGCCTTCTCGGAGCATGGCTTCGAACTCTGCCTTGGCTATGCGCATGCGGTCTGGGGCAAGGCGACGGGCACGGCAAAAAACCGGGGGGCCTGGAGAGGTCCGGATGTAGCGCACGGTGGTGTGCTGCAGTTCGCGTGGCAGTCCGCTTGGGCGCGTCAAGCCGGGAAACTCGGCGAGGATGGCATAGTACGGCGAGTGATCATCGACACTGTGGACCTTGATGCTTGGCTGTTGGGCGGTCGTTCGCTGGCCTGGTGTGGAGTGTCCCGTTGTCGCGTCGATGAGCCGGTCGTTGCGGCAGTCCGGAAGGAGGTTGTAGTGAGCCAGGAAATCTGAGCCGATGATTGGCTCGGCGACGTCGGCGATGACAAAGTCCCAGTGAAGGTCGCGGCGTGAGTTCTTGAGCTGGATGTGCAGGCGAAGCGAGCCGTACGTCTTGATTGTGGACCGGTTTGCCGCGCTGAGCTCGAAAGATGTCGGCGGGTGAGGGCCTTGAAGGTGAGATCGCGGGTAGCAGCAAATGTCGGAAGCGCTGTCGACCAGGTAACGCTGCTTCGTGATCTGGTCGGTGACGAAGAGGCGACGGCCTCCGGGTTGGCAGCTTGCGGCCGTCTCTACGAGCTACCGTTGTTGTTTTCCGCATGTCCCATGGAACAAGGTGGACGACATTGCCGGGCTTTGTCGCCGAAGCGTCGGTGGTAGTAGCACGGACCGTTGATGTCAGGTTGCGGCAATGAGGTGGTGTTTCGGTCGCGGCTTGGCGAATGGCGGCGCTGTCGCATCGAAAGACGTTCACCCAGGTGTTGTTGGATGGAGGTGAGCCGTCGGTCGATGTCGTCGATACACAAGCTCCGTGGTGTTCAGCGGTGCGGCGACAACCTGGGTGGTGGGCGACAACTGCGGTAAGGAGGCCCCGACGGCGCGATCAGCAATTTCCGCAAGTTCGTCGAGAGGTAGCCTGACCTGTGCCTGAAGAATTGCCTGGGCGTGCGGCGGGAGTCGTTGGAGCCAGACCGCTCGCAGGAAGGAATCCTTGGCTTGCATGTTGCCCGCGAGCGCACGCATGTGGCGCAGGAGCTGCGAAGGTTTGCGCTCAGCAAGCTCTGCGGACTGAAGTTGTCGCACCTTCTGTTCTTCCAAGAGCGACAGGCGGCGGATGAGTGCAGTCTTTAGGTGTTCATAGTGGTTGGCCGTTGGTGGGTTGGCAAGGATATCCCTGACCTCGTTGGCATAACGTGCGTCCAGGTGGGCGACGACGTAATCGTACCGGGTCCGGTCTTGCGTGATGCGCGCCAGGGAGAACTGGGCCTCGACCTGGGCGAACCAGACTTCGGGCGAGTCCACCCAAAACGGCGGAAGTTTGACAGCGACACGCCAGGTGTGTGGAGCAGCGTGTGGGATGTCGTCTGCAGGGGCTCTGACGTCATCAGCGGAGTCGGCAGGTACGGGCAGGGTTGCGGGGACGTTGCCAGAATGCTGCTGTTGCATGGCCTGCAGTTGCTGTTGAAGTTCTTGTACCTGTTGGCGAAGAGCGCCAAGCACTTCCAGGTCGGCCATGGCGGTGCGGTTAGTTCGGTTTCCGGGTCACCAGATGTGGGATGCGGAGTCGGTGAAGGACGGATCCCAACATAAAACAAAACTATGTTTATTAACGTAGTAGCAGCAGCAGGGCAAGCATGCCGATGCTGCGCTTGGGAAGGTTAGAAAACAAACATGAAATCAAGCTTGGTAGCTTGGGTAATATAGCCACCAGTGGTGACGTAAGCCTCCGACGAAACTACGTGGCGCTGTCGTTTATCGGAAGCGTGTTGCAGCAAGTAGCTGTGTCACGCCGGGCTAATCAGTGACGAGACGGAGGCTGCGTAGGTCTGTGCGCAGTGGTCGCCACAATTTCATCAATCAACGGCGTTTTGAACAAAATTTTTACTGTTTAATCACGCACAGGAGAAATCTCACCAGGCACTACCTTGGAGGTAAACAATGGCTGCTAATGGGAATGAGAGACAGAAGAAGTCGGCTTTTAGCTAACACTTACACTTCTACTTCTACTAACGTTTCCTACTGGAACATGCCAATGGCTGCTAATGGGGAATGAGAGACAGAAGAATTCGGCTTTTAGTTAACGCGCACGCTGCGAATTTTTTGTTGTTCAACAACGCACAGGAAAAATCTCCCACCGGCACCACCTTGGAGGTCAGGATCTGGTACTAGCGTTACGACTGGTTACGCACTACTACGACTACGAGGGACGAACGGGTGCCGCCTTAAGGAGCTTCGCCCCTAAAAAAAGTGTCGATAGCACTGAAGGCGTTAATTTTGAAATTATTTGGTCACTGCAGCGGCCACGAGCGCGGGGCTACCAAGCAGGCGCGCGCGCACCCGAGGTGCTCGTTGTAACAGACGGCGCAGTGAGAGCTCGTTTTCGCGTCCTCAGACCGATTGAGTTCGAAACAGGAACACCTCTCGGGTGACTTGAACGCACGTTCACTGGAGCTTCGCTATTCTATCCACCCTCTGTTCGCATCGCAGCTAGGCGCTGATAACACGGCGGAGCTGGAAGCAAGATGAAAACTCTATAAGGGAGCTATGAGCGCTCGCTTCACGCACGCTGCTGCCTGAGAAACTGCGCTGCGCCAGTCGCGATCAGTGAAAAGCATGAACGTGGTGCTCCAGTGGCAAAGAAAAAAATATGGAATGTCAAAAGGAAAGAAAAGCAAAACTATCGGTAACCGGATGCGCTTGCCTATCTTAGATGTCGGCAGCAGACGGCCTGAATTGGCCGCGCGTTCGGTCGGCTGTTCACACTTCATTCGGCGCGGATAGGTCTTGTGCTTTGCTCTTACTCTACTCCTCCTGTGCGTGTCATAGCGAGAAAGTATAGCTCTGAATGAGTGTATTGTGGAGACTACCTTTCGAAGCACAAGAAGCTTAAAGGAGTACTGACACGAAATCAAAAAAAAAAAACTGATTTTGCTCTAAATAAAAATACTGGTGTCGAGAAACCTAAAACGACTATTGTGGTGTCTGGGAATGCATCGTATATATTTTAATTAGCGCCACCTTAAAAAGACACTTTCAGTTTCGATATCGAGGGGGTGGCTTCTCAGTGTCGTTTCATAGCGTTGTGACGTCACGGAGATACAGAAACTCGCGACGTACTAGCGGCAAATCTGTCTTCTGCTCGTGGTGCACATAAACAACGATGAGTGAATGGTCGTCCAGTCACCCTGACAGTGATTTCAACGATTTAGGCTGCATGCAGGACGCAGAACTCGCAAACTCGGGGGATGTCTGGACTCGTCGGGATAATGTCGTTGCAGTGGGGCTGGCTTGCAGATGCTCAGCGACGAAAACTTCAAAGTCAAATTAAAATATTTTATACGTGTTCTCCGACTCCAGTGTGTGGACAGCGTTGACACTGCATACCAAAGAAGCAAGAAATGTCCCTTTTGCGGTGTCTCAAAATCGTGTCAGTACTTCTTTAATTATTGCAAAGAAGCCAAAATTTCGCAGAGTTACCGACCTAGACATAAATGCTTTGAAGGACCGTTTAATGCCCGAAAGATCAGTGACTATCAGTGAGACGGACTACTTGTGCTACGCGTGCTTTTGCTACCGCTGCAATGAAAGATCTTCACGGAACGCACAGTTTAACGATGACATTCTTATGCCCCCTGAAAAAGAAATCAACGTCATTAACCAGATCACTGCGACTTCCAGTGCCCGTGCGTTCAAGTCACCCGAGAGGTGTTGTTGTTTCGAACTCAATCGGCTTGAGGACGCGAAAACAAGGTCTCACTCCGCCGTCTCTTACAACGAGCATCTCGGGTGCGCGCGCGCCTGCTTGGTAGCCCCGCGCTCGTGGCCGCTGCAGCGATCAAATAATTTCAAAATTAACGTCTTCAGTGCCGGCGACACTTTTTTCGGTACCTGCTGGCCTTTCAATAAAAAGAAATTCAATCCGACCTGCATTTTATACACTTGCTAGGCAAGAAGTCGGAATTGCCACTCCTTGCGTAAGGGTCTCATTGGAGGGGCCGTAACTATTAGTGCAACGACAATATTGTTACGGAGATGAAGTGAAGGAAGACGAAGTGCTCGACAAGTGCTTGGACAGGTACGCCGTCTACATTAACGTCAATGACACTTCGTCTAGTGGGTACGAGAGGAACGGCAACAGGGGCATCGGTGCTGCGTGAATAGAATGCGGAGGGCGCCATCGCTTCCAGTTCACGACGAACAATTCGTGTAAGGTCTTCCGGCGGCGAAGAATGTTGCGGTGTCGACTGGTCTTCACACGTCGACGTGGCAGCGGTGTTTGGAAGTCTGGCGAACGGTTGGAGAATGCGGCGGCTTTTTGCTTGTTCGAACTGACGACACTCCTTGATGATCGAATCCACGGTAGAGCAGCCCTTGCACATCAGGAGGTTGAATGCGTCGTCGGCGATCCCCTTCAGCACATGCCCGACCTTCTCACCTTCCGTCATGTCATTGTCGGCCTTTCGGCAGAGAGCCAGCACGTCCTGAATATAGGAGAGGTATGATTCCGTGGAAGATTGGGCACGGCAGGCCAATTCCTTTTTGGCGGCGATCTTACGGCCGGCGGGTTTACCAAACACCTCTCGCAACTTTTCTTTGCATCGGTCCCAGCTAGTAAGTTCTTCTTCGTTGTTTTCGAACCACACCTTTGCGGTGCCCCTCAAGTAAAACAACACATTGGCCAGCTGAAGTGTGGGGTCCCATCTGTTCGGTACACTCACGCGTTCAAACATGGCCAACCAGTCTTCAACGTCGACGCCATCGGTCCCACAGAACGTACCGGGATCCTTAGGTGGTACGAAAACAAGTGGTGGGGACGGCGACGTTGGTGGAGACAGCGACGTTGATGCGGAAGCCTCAGCGTTAGCCATGGTTGGGAGGGCGATGCGACGTCCGCTGCGGAGCTCCGTTGCCTGCTGCAGTACCCCGCACGTCCACCAATATGATACGGGGTTGGTTTGGTATATACAATGTATATTTACAAAGAAGAATTGGTACACGAGTCAAGCTGGCTGACCAGCACACTCGCGCGCCAGTCGGGCTGTCGAGCACTTCGTCTTCCTTCACTTCATCTCCGTAACAATATGCAACATGTTTTCAATGATTGTGACAGCTGATGTGGAGGAGAATAAGTGGACAAAGTTTAAGAAATATAAATAAAATGGGTTCTTTTTATTTGTCGTCAGAAGTTTGCACTGTTCGGTGTTTTCTTGAAATTAGCCCGATCATATGTTTTTACGGAAACGTTATATAATCATAAGATTCGGAAGTTTGGTAGATAAGCATGCGAAGAACGTAATGTGGAATTTTTGTCGCTCTGGCTTTTTTGGCTTTTTTGAGATAAGGGCGTTCAAAGTAAAGAAAATAACGTTTCCTGGGCCAATTTTCAGGTTTTTTATAAAAACATCTACACTACACATAAAAACTAAAAATATCTGAGCAGATGCAAAACCATGCATATATGTAGTTAAAAAAATTCAGCTACCTAACTTTCATATATTTTGTGCAATTCATAACGAAAGTTTGCCAAAACAGCAGAGCGGATGAGCGCTCCACTCCACCTCTTCGTCATTATTGATTTCCTGTGCTTCGAAAAAATTTTTGGCGGCAAAACAAATTGCGGATCTCTTCTTTCCACTCATCAGGCAATAACGTATAAAATTTTGAAATAAATTTGAGAGGTCGACTAGCCATGGTTTGTTCGATCTTACGTAGAATCACCCAGGAGTATCATGTCGTGTTTATTGCTTTCTTGCAAAATTAGATAGCCAGCACCATAACCACAAATGACGTTGCACTGACATTACGCCTGCATAGGCTGCTTTTCCAAACCAGTTTATATACCTGGCGTTGCTCTGTGGTAGAATACCCGATTGCCATGCAGAATGCTTGGGAGGAGGAGGAGAGGTTGAGGAAAGGAAAAGGCGCAACTTCTGCAATTCTAGTTGGGAGCACGGCTCAGTTCGATTTCTGCTGCGATCCTAATTTTCACTCTTTCCATTCGTCGGGTCAACGCTGTCAATGTCTGTTTTTCTTAACGCTTTCCCATTTAAGTTACGAATGTCCGTTCACGCCGTTCCTGGGTAGATATTGTCATGTAGTAGAAAGAGAATGCACTCAAGTAGGCAGTAACAGCGTAAAGGAAACTGAAAGAACTTTATTGAGCGAACTTGTGCTCACACGAAAGCAAAACTCAAGTGGGCCTCACACGGCCGCGGATAGCCCGCCGAAAAGGGAAACGCCGCCCAAAAAACAACTGCCGACTCAGTCCGGTACAGAAAAGCCAGAAGCGCCCTCGAGGCCCTCCTCGACCACTCAGCTTGACATCGGCGGCTGCGCAGTGCTTATTTGCTTGTGCACCGTTTATGGCACAAATGGGGCGTCACTCTCAAACTAAGGCATCCGCTATCAATACGTAAAAGACAGCATGTGGCGAAGATAGCCGGTTCTTACCGTACTAGCACGCGTGGCACTGCCCTCCCGTGAAGGAACATCGTCCCGATGTTGGAGAAAAAAAATGGAAGGCAACTAAGATGGTCACCAAAAGAAAAAAAAGTCTTAAGGCTGTTAGCGGTCTTAGAACCTCTTGAGGCGTACGACATGGACTGTTTCCGGACGCGCTCGACGTCCTTGAAGTTGTGTCATTCCGTCAGGCACAACCTCGTACACAAGTGAACTCAGTTGTCGAGTGACCTTGTAGGGTCCAAAGTAGCGCCGAAGCAGCCTCTCGCTCAGACCACGGCGGCGGGTGGGTGTCCATACCATTACACGGTCACCAGGCGCGTACTGCTGGTGGCGATGTTTTCGGTTGTAATGACGGGCGTCGATGTGTTGTTGTCGCTTGATGTGAATGCGGGCCAGCTGGCGGGCCTCTTCGGCGCGTTGAAATCCAGCAACGTCCATGTCAACATCGTTGTCGTCAACGTGAGGCAGCATGGCATCGAGCATGGTGGTAACTTGTCGGCCGTAGACAAGCTCGAAGGGAGTCATTCGCGTTGTCTCCTGGTGTGCCGTATTGTACGCGAATGTTACGCGTGGCAAAATCTCGTCCCAGGTCTTGTGATCGACGTCTACATACATTGAGAGCATATCGGCGAGCGTCCTATTCAACCCTTCCGTGAGGCCATTAGTTTGGGGGTGATAAGCGGTCGTTCGGCGATGGCTGGTGTGGCTGAAGTGCAGGATTTGCTGCATCAGCTACGCCGTAAACGGCTTGCCCCGATCGGTAATGAGGATCTGGGGTGCGCCATGTCGGAGAACGATGTTCTCAAGAAAAAATCTGGATACTTCGAGGGCCCACCCTGATTGCAGTGCTTTTGTTTCGGCAAACTGTGTCAGATAATCGGTCACTACCACTATCCACTTGTTCCCGGAATTTGAAGTCGGAAAGGGGCCAAGCAGGTCCATGCCTATTTGCTGGAAAGGTCTGGATGGTTGATCAATGGGTTGAAGTCCGGCCGGCCTTTTTGGTGGAGTTTTCCTACGCTGACAATCTCGACACGTTTTCACGTAGTGCGCGACATCGTTGTTCAGACGTGGCCAGTAATATTTTTCTTGTATTCTTAAGTACGCATGAAGCCAAGATGTCCGGCCGTAGGTACATCGTGGGCCGCGTCTAGGATTTCTTGTCGCTCGCTTGTCGGCACGACGAGGAGGTACGTTGATCTATTCGGCGAAAAGCTTTTCTTAACGAGAACGTTGTTTTGGAGACATAGCGATGAAACAGCCCGCCTGAATAACTGTGGCGGCTAGTTATTCTTGCCTTCCAGGTATTCGATGACGTGACGTAGGTCTGGATCGTCGCGTTGGTCCTGTGCAATGGTGCTGGCACTTGTAAGCCCAAGGAAAGCATCGTCGTCGTCTGCGTTAGCTGGAGGTGGGTCAACGGGTGCTCTCGACAGGCAGTCGGCATCACAGTGTTTCCGCCCTGATTTATAGACGACGGTGACGTCTAACTCCTGTAGGCGTAGACTCCAGCGGGCTAGGCGGCCAGAAGGGTCCTTCAGGTTGGCCAGCCAGCAAAGTGCATGATGGTCGGTCACAACTCTGAATGGCTTGCCATACACGTATGGGCGAAATTTAGTTAATGCCCAAACGACGCCAAGGCACTCCTTTTCGGTCGCCGAATAGTTCCTTTCAACATTAGATAGTGCCCTGCTGGCGTAGGCGACAACACGTTCGAAGCCACTCTTTTTCTGAACGAGAACGGCGCCTAGTCCTACACAGCTTGCGTCCGTATGTATTTCTGTCTCTGCATTCTCATCGAAGTGGCCAAGAATGGGCGGCGCCTGCAGACGTCGTTGAAGTTCCCTGAACGCATTTTCCTCAGGCTCGCCCCACGTGAATTGCGTGTCTGCAGTAGTGAGGCGTATGACAGGCTCGGCTAAGTGCGAAAAGTTCCTCACAAAACGCCTGTAGTACGCGCACAGGCCCAGAAACCTGCGAACCGCTTTCTTGTCTGTGGGCCGCGAGAACTTTGCAACGGCGGCAGTCTTCTCGGGGTCCGGGAGCACGCCGTCATGATGAATTACGTGACCGAGGAACAAGAGCTTGTCGTAGGCGAAGTGGCACTTCTTTTGATTCAAAGTCAATCCTGAAGACTTAATCGCTTCGAGCACAGTTTGGAGCCTCTGAAGGTGCTCATCTAAGGTGGGCGCGAAGACGACCACGTCGTCCAGGTAGACGAGACATGTTTGCCATTTCAGACCTGCAAGCACGGTGTCCATTACACGCTGGAATGTTGCGGCCGCAGAGCAATGTCCGAATGGCACGACCTTAAATTCGAAGAGGCCATCCGGTGTGATGAAAGCAGTTTTCTCACGGTCTCTTTCATCGACCTCGATTTTCCAGTAGCCACTCCTCATGTCCATCGAAGAAAAATATTTCGCACTGCTGAGTCTATCCAGCGTATCGTCCATTCTCGGGAGCGGGTAGACGTCTTTTTTTGTGGCGTGATTAAGGAGTCGGTAATCGACGCAAAACCGTAGCGTGCCGTCTCTCTTCTTCACGAGCACGACGGGGGATGACCACGGACTTCTAGACGGCTGGACGATACCATCACGAAGCATGTCCTTTATTTGTTCCTTGATTGCATCACGTTCTCGGGATGAAACGCGGTACGGGCTCCTGCGGATGGGGCGTGCCGATTCGTCCGTGATTATGCGATGTTTTGCAAGCGGCGTTCGCTGGATTTTCGTAGACTTAAAAAAGCATTCGCCGTATTGGTGAAGGACGCGTAGCTCCTCTTGTCTTTGTTGCGGAATGGCGGGGTTGACGTCGAATTTAATGTCATCGTCCTCCACCGGTGTTTGTCGATGTTCCGATAATGCGAATGAATAGCTTGCTTCCACGAAATCTTGCAAGAACGCGACCGCCATTCCCTTGTTAAGGTACTTGCGCTCCGAGCTGAAGTTGGTTATGAGCACTTCTGTACGTGAGAAAAACTTGGCAGTGGGCTAGTTGGTTAAACATTATCGATGATTTTTGCGCAAACTTTACAAAAAGTGACTGGGGACAGAGAAGGACCACACATATGTGCCGTGTGTGTGGTCCTTCTCTGTCCCCAGTCACTTTTTGTAAAGTTTGCGCAAAAATCATCGATAACACTTCTGTACGGCCTTAACAAAGGTTAACCATTCCACGTTGGACGGCTACTTGACGGCTCAGCAGGAGCTGCGTGTTTGTTTCGACGAGAGCTTCTCTACTTGAGCTTTCGTCCGCTGTCATAGAGACGAAGATGCTGGCATGAGGTGGGATGGTGACCTGCTCATCAATGATGGCAAGTGTGGCATACGGTTGGTCTTCCTCCGCTGATGATGATCGCTCCGTAGACAGGGTCACAGACCGAGACCGCAAGTTGATCGCCGCATCGTTCTCGCTGAGGAAGTCCATACCGAGAATAACGTCTCGAGAGCACTGCTGCAGGATAACGAAGATGGCAGGGTAAATGTTACCACGGATAGTCACCCGCGCTGTACAATTTCCTAACGGCGTTATGAGATGGCCTCCCGCTGTACAAATTTGCGGGCCGTCCCACGTTGTTGTCACTTTCTTGAGCTGCGCTACAAATTGTGCGCTCATTACTGAATAATCAGCTCCGGTGTCCACGAGGGCGGTAAATGATCACGTGCAAGTCAGCGCTCGGCGTCCTGGTTCGTCGTTGTTCGGCCATCAACTGCGTGGTGTGTCGCCTCGTACGATCACGGCTACGTCGGGTGCTAGCTGCACTTAGCGGCGGCGATGCATGATTAAGTTGAACACTCGTCGGCGTCTCGCGCTGCGCCGTCGTGTCTTGCGGTACAGTGATTTGAGCTTCAGTTTTTGTTTCTTGTCCCGGGGTCGTCGTTGGAGGGTCTCTTGCGTTTAGCTTTGAAGCGGCGTCACCTCCGGACGTCGCTGCCCTCAGTTTCCCCTACGAGGGCTGGGCGGCCTTTGCTCCGCGTTAACGTATCTTGGGTGTGGCGAAGGGGAGCGTTGTCTATACGGTGAAGGGGATCTCGAGCGTCCAGGGGTCGTTTTTTGCGTGTCTCGTAGGTACTGCTCTATGCCTTGAGGTCTTTCTTTCGCCTGCGTTGGGGCTTGGCGCGTCAATGGAGAATCCACCAAGGCCTAAAAGGCGGTAGGGGCATTCACGGAGAAGGTGCCCAGCTTCCCCGCAGTGGAAGCAGAGTGGTCTGTGGTCTGGTGTACGCCACACGTCGGTTTTCCGTGGCACAGTAGGCGGGAGCATGCGTTGGCGAAAAGGTGGCTGCGGTAGAGGCGCCGGCAAGTACTGCTGCGGGCGTTGCGGCGGCCGGTAGTGCTGAGGGCCGGCCGGGGCCGTGTAAGGTTTCCATTGCGAGCTGGTCAGATGTGTTTGGCTGCCTAATGCAGCGGCATAGGTCATCACTTCGGGTGTCAGACGTTCCGGCTGTGATGCTTGTGGCTCCCGTTGAGTTGATGCAAGAGCCTGCTGTAGCTCTGCTCGGATGACGTCGGACAGAGAGGACACTTGTAGTTCGACAGTCGGGCAAAGCTTCTGTAGTTCGTCGCGAACAATTGTGCGGATTGGCTGTCGAAGGCTAGTTCTATCTGTGCTGTTCAAGTCTCTGTCTGCGGTTTGGACAGCTTCTAGGCGGCGTTCGTACTGTCGCTCTGGAATAGTGAGCGCCCTCTCAATCGCTGCCGCCTCACTGATGAACTCCTCGACGGTGGTTGGCGGGTTTCGCATGAGGCCTGCAAAGAGTTCTTCTTTCCCGCCTCGCATGAGATGACGGACTTGCTTGTCCTCGGGCATCTCTGGATTGGCGCGGCGGAGGAGACCTTTCATTTCTTCAGCGTAAACTGTCACGCTCTCGGTCGGCCGTTGTATCCTTTTCTCAAGCAGGAGTTCGGCACGTTCTTTGCGAATGATATTCGCAAAAGTTTGGGTGATTTTCGTTCGGAACACCATCCATGAGGTGAGGGCCCTTTCGTGATTTTCGTACCACGTCCTTGCGGACTCGTCCAATGCGAAGTACAAGTTGAGCAGCTTCTCGGCGTCGGACCAGCTGTTGAAAGCCGCAACCCGTTCAAATTTTTCGAGCCACTCATCCGGGTCTTCAGAGGCGGTTCCCCGAAAGATGGGTGGTTGCCGCGGTTGGTCCAGGATGACTTGGCTGGTTGACGTGTTAGCCATGGGGCTGGTCGTTCCATTGGTTGCCTGGCGTACCTGAGCGGGCAGGGGCCCAAACTCTGGTGGAAAGTGCTGCACTCGGCGGCTCGTTCGGAGTTCTTCACTGCCCGCCACTGTGCTGGGGTCGTCGTCGGTGGTTGGAAAAGGGTTCGAGTTGCTGCGGCTCCTTCATAGGGGTGTTCTTGGGAGCATAAGCACCTCCACCAGAAATGCCACGTAGTAGAAACAGAATGCACTCAAGTAGGCAGTAGCAGCGTAAAGGAAAGTGAGGGAACTTTATTGAGCGAACTTGTGCTCACACGAAAGCAAAACTCAAGTGGGCCTCACACGGCCGCGGATAGGCCGCCGAAAAGGGAAACGCCGCCCAAAACAACTGCCGACTCAGTCCGGCACAGAAAAACCAGAAGCGCCCTCGCAGGCCCTCCTCGCCCACTCAGCTTGACATCGGCGGCTGCGCAGTGCTTATTTGCTTGTGCACCGTTTATCGCACAAATGGGGCGTCACCCTAAAACCAAGGCATCCGCTATCAATACGTAAAAGACAGCATGTGGGGAAGATAGCCGGTTCGTACGGTACTAGCCCGCGTGGCAATATAAACTGTCAATCACCTGACGCCTATACCCGTACACCGCGGCCAGTGGCAAACGGGTATGTGCTGCACGTGTATGGAGGAAAGGGTTTGACGACGTACGCAGCAGGACTTTCGCGTTGGTAATGTCATGACCCGACAGTCATATTCGTAAAATCTTCTTACCCTCCCGTGCCAATTTTGGTCTACACCAAGTTAAGGAGGTGATCATGAGAGCACCCAGACGTAGGCGGCTAGATAGATAGATAGATAGATAGATAGATAGATAGATAGATAGATAGATAGATAGATAGATAGATAGATAGATAGATAGATAGATAGATAGATAGATAGATAGATAGATAGATAGATAGATAAATGCTTCACGTTTAAAACGCATAACAATCACTGTAGTGAGTTCTGTAATGCCTTCAAGGTACAAATATACAAGAACGCTAGTATTTGTCACAAAGAGCAATGTAGGAGGGAAAAAACTGCATAACACTCAAACTAGTTAGTTTTGTAATACCCTCAAGGTACAATTACACATGAACGCTAGTATTTGCAACAAAGAACAAAGTAGGAAGGAAAAAACGCATAACAATCAATCTAGTGAGTTTTGAAATACCCTCAAGGTACAAGTATACAAGAATGCTAGTAGTTGTAACAAAGAACAAAGTAGGAAGGAAAAAACGCATAACAATCAATCTAGTGAGTTTTGAAATACCCTCAAGGTACAATTATACATGAACGCTAGTATTTGCAACAAAGAACAAAGTAGGAAGGAAAAAACGCATAACAATCAATCTAATGAGTTTTGAAGTACCCTCAAGGTACAAGTATACAAGAACGCTAGTAGTTGTAACAAAGAACAAAGTAGGAAGGAAAAAACGCATAACAATCAATCTAGTGAGTTTTGAAATACCCTCAAGGTACAATTATACAAGAACGCTACTATTTGTAACAAAGAACAAAGTATGAACGAAAAAAACGCATGACAATCAATCTAGTGAGCTTTGTCATAAACTCAAGGTACAAATATACAAGGACGCTAGTACTTGTAACAAGGAACAAAGTAGGAAGGAAGAACGCATAACAATGAATCTAGTGAGTTTTTAATACCCTCAAGATACAATACAAGAGCACTAGTATTTAATATATCTCTCATTAAATAGTCAACCTCCTCCAATCGTCTCCAAACCCTTTAAGACTTCGTGAAATCACAAAATAAAGCGTTTCTGAAGGCTAGAAGCCTATATCTGTGATCATAAATTCAACCTCCTCCAATTGCGTCAAAACAGTACAAAACGTCATGAAATCGGGAGTATTGGCCTCGAGATCTTGAAGTGGCGCCCTCTCGCGTGTGACCTCAGAGGGGGCTCCGCTTTCAGCCGCGCTGCAGCAGCCGCTGCTCCTGTATGCGGATCGTCTGCTTCAGGCGGGAACTTTGTCGAACGAACAGCCTCGCGACGGTCAACTAACGTCTACAACGAATGTTTTCGAGTGTAATCTTGAACTTGTTTTTGTTGCGGCCCTATCGACAGGGCCGAGAAATCCCCCGGATGGCCGACGAGTGCGCCGATGCCACCGACCGCATTGCTGCTAAGAAAGTGAAACTATGTGTCAGTGTTCCTGCTCGTTATCTTGTTTCCGCCGTAAGATACTTATTAGTTTGGGTGTTTCTTTCGATATTTAAGTAAGCGTGCCGTTCTCCAGCATCTACAAGTATGCAGGCCCCGCCACTGTGGTCTAGTGGTTATGGCGCTCGACTGCTGACCCGAAGGTCGCGGGATCAAATCCCGGCTGCGGCGGCTGCATTTTCGATGGAGGCGAAAATGTTTGAGGCCCGTGTACTTAGATTTAGGTGCACGTAAAGAACCCCAGGTGGTCGAAATTTCCGGAGCCCTCCACTACGGCGTCTCTCATAATCATATCGTGGTTTTGGGACGTTAAACCCCAGATATTATTATATTATTATTACAAGTATGCAGATAAAGCTTGTGAAATGTCGCGTTGCCTCATCGAGGGCGAGGCGGTGTACGACGCAGGCCACGTTGTTGAATGCGCGGTCGAGGTCGTCAACGGAGTTCGCATCACCGTCGCAGCTCTCGTCCTGCAAACAAGTGCGTCAGTGCCGCCTTGTTGCACACCCCCCTGCTGATGCCCATGATCGCAGTTTGTCCTGTAATGTTGGTTCAGTGAGAACGATATTGCGTGGTAGTTCATAATAATACCGCACAGGGCCGTCGCATGATTATTAGAATATAACAAATAGTTAATCGATGATTATACTACGCACAGGGCCACAGAGATTAACGTTGCAAAGGCAAGCTGGGTCCATTTTCACGCCACGCAGCCTAACAAAAAGCTTAAAGAGCTCCGCTTTTAAAAAAAGTGTCTGTACTGCCTCAGGTGAAAACTTTTAGAGAATGTGCACTAAACAGCAGCAACAGGTTTCGCTTATGACTTCATGATAAGCAGTCCGCTAGGCGCGCGCTTGCCTTCCTAAGTAAAATACGTATGTACACAATCTAAATGCAGCCGCAGTCTCAGATATCCTGCGCCACTCAGCTGAACTCACGAGGCGCGCTTACGTGCGAGGCAATTCGGAGGCCGCGTCGTCGGCTCCTTGTCTAGGGGCCTTCGCGGCAGGTTCTGGGGCGGCACCGCACCTGGTGTAAGTCGCCTATGCTTATAGCCGGCGTGCAATAAACGGCTTAAGTATTGACGATGCGCTTAAACAGAGTCACAAGCTTACCTAAGAGTGGCGCGTACGGTGGGTAGCAGAAGTCACTGTCCGCGAAGTGCTTGCTGCACACGGTCGATGAAAGCGTGGGGCGCATTCCCATTCTGAGCTTGACGATCCACTTTTTCCTCAGCTTCGGGACCTTAGGGTGGTTGTGAAAGCTAACGCCTTTTTCACGAGCGGACGAATTATACTGAGGCACAGAGCAGTACTGCACCATTGCGCAGCACTCTCCGCGGAGACAAGCGGCCGCAGTTCTAAGAAACAAAGAGCTGTAGTTCTAAATTAACGTTTAAAAGCAGTCCCACGGTTGCTCGAACAGCGTCAGTAGCCACCATACGCAAGATAACCGATTGAACTGCTTTTTTATGTTGAGATTTACCACAACGGTGGTTTCAACACGGCGCTGGGCCTAAGTAGCAGACGAAAGCGCGCGAATACCCGCTCCACCGTCATACAGGCGCCGTTCGCAGCGCCGCCATCGGTCGCACACCAGGCCAATAGCGTTTCTGAAGGCTACAACCTCATATCTCTGGTGAGAAAGTCCACCGCCTCCAATCGTTTACAAACACTGTAAAACTTCGTGAAATCACAAAATAAAGCGTTTCTGAAGGCTAGAAGCATATATCTCTCATCAAAAGTTCAACCACCTCCAATCGTCTCCAAACACTATTCGCGACTCTAGCAACTCATGCGGCACCCAGCGGCAGTGGGAGGAAACTGCGCACGGAGGTCCAAACAGTCCAGACGCCATAAGCACCGTATCGGTTGCAGTCGTGGGCGGTAAGATGGAGCCGCCAGTAAAAAAAAACGTGCGTCCAAGCAGTTCTGCTGTGTTCCTCAGTGCGTGTCTGCTAGATGGAAAGATAGCGCTATTTCTTTTCATTAATTTCTTTCCGAGGCCAAAGACCGAAGCCGCAGAGCGCGGTGGATTGCGAATCTTCGCATCGTCATGGCTGTGAAGCGGACGATGACCGTTTGCTCGCGGCATTTTGCACGGGATGATTTCTTCTTTCCAGGTGAGACACAAGTATAAACTTACTAACTGGAACCTACCACATGACCATTGTATCTAGCGACTTTACATGTCGCTACGGCGCCTGAAGTATGTCAACAATGTCGAACAGCGAAAACTCGGTGCGCCATGTTCATTACACTTGCGATTTTGCTGTACCTTATTTTCTTTGTATGTTAACCGAAATACGAGGACTTGATCCATTTGGCACACTTTTGACTATTTGTTGCATGTATCATGCCGCAGTTCGAGCACATGTGCAACCTTTGAACGGTGTCTGCGTTGTTTCGCGTTTTCTGCGCTACACGTGGCGGCAACCCGAAAGGCATCCTATGCACTTTCCAGCACAACGCTCGCACATCCTGAACGGATGTCGGAAGTCCTAGTGTTCACTACTGGCCTACCAGCAAGTTCGGGGAAGCGATCATTGTAACCTTGCCACTTATTGAAAGCGCAGTCTCTTGCATGGCACGGAGGAATTCGCAGTACACGCAAAAAGCTCTCCGTGCACGAGTACGGATTTCTTCCAATCACGCACGAATGTGTCCATATGATGCTGGTATTTCACTCAGCCGGTTTATTACAGCAATTGGTGACATGCCCGCCACCCTCGCAACAATTTTACTCGCCCTTGTAAGTTAAGAAAAACCAACCGCATCCACTTTTTGCTGGCGTATACCGTATTACAAGTGAAGTATTAGTACCTAAAGTAACGTTATGTATATTGTTTCGATTATGCTGACGTCAGCGTCATAAGCATTCATGACTTTACTGTATTGGAAGCAATTTTAAACTATGTCTCGCAGATGCCACGTTCGGTGTGCAATGTTTCATAATACTCCAAACATGACCCTAATTTGCTTGCTAGTGCCATTTCTTTTTCCTAAAAACATTGTGACCTTGTTTTTCTTGTAAAAAACTAAATGCAACCAGTGGCGTACCAACTTGTTCACGAGTGGGGGGGGCCTCGAGCACGCACACACACACACATACGTATATATATATATATATATATATATATATATATATATATATATATATATATATATATATATATTGTGAAGAAGAAGACGCGTCACCGGTCAGCAGTATCGCCAACGCTCGCCTCGCGCTGCTTGTCGCTGGCATCTTGCTGGACGGTGCTCTGCCCCGACTCGCTGTTTTTGTTCAGAGCGTCACCACAGGAACGCACCGCCAATAAACCTCTTCTCAATTGGTGGAGGGTGCTGAGGGTCCCCGTCAACTGAACCTGGAGCTGCGAAGCAGAACACTTCCGCCCGTCATGACAACCAACGTCGACCAACCGGCCCCGTCCGCCCAGTCCGGCAGCGGCACCGGAGTTCCTCGACTGAGGGACCCCAAGGTTTTCAGCGGTGCCGGTGAGACCGACGTAGAAGACTGGTTCACAAACTACGAACTGGTGAGCGCGCACAACAAGTGGGATGACGCCGACAAGTTGACCCACGTCGTGTTTTATCTCACTGACGTTGCCGAAATGTGGTATCACAACCACAAAAGCGACATCCCGACATGGTCAGTATTCAAGACGTCTTTCGCTGAAGTGTTTGGCCGACCCGCTGTCCGTAAATTCCGCGCCGAACAAACGCTTGCGCACACGAGCACAGAAGCCGTCCGAAACGTTCACAAGTTACATTGAAGACATCATCGATCTTTGTAACCGTGTCAACGCCGCCATGCCCGAGTCGGACAAGATTCAGCACATCCTCAAAGGGATCGACGATGGCGCATTTCAGATGCTCCTGGCCAGGAATCCTCGCACCGTTTCGGAAGTCGTCACATTATGCCAAAGTTATGACGAGTTGAGGAAGCAGCGCGCCCTGACTCGGCCATTTTCATCGCACGCCGACTCGCTCTCGAGTCTTGGTACTGTTCCCGAGCACTCGCCGACGATTCAGGAGATCAAGGACTTCGTGCGCGAAGAAGTTGCTCGTCAACTTTCCTTGGTCCCCTTCACACAGGAGCCGCCCTCTCGTCTGCCGCCAACGCTCCGCACTGTTATTGCCGAAGAGGTCGCTCAAGCCGTTCCCGTCGCTCACCATCAGCAGTCCGTGGCCGCGCCTCTTACATATGCGCCGGTTATGCAGCCCGTAGCCTCACCTATTACGTATGCCCAGGTGGTGCGTAGGCCTCCCCAGCAGCCTTACCCACCTATGCAGCAATATGCCCACCGATCTGCACCTCTTCCTACATCTTGGGCCGAGCCGCGAGTCAGCACTTCTTGGAGGACTCCTGACAATCGCCCCATTTGCTACGCCTGCGGTACTCCAGGGCACGTTGCTCGATATTGTCGCCGTCGCTTTCAAACATCCAGCGACGCTACCCGGCCGTTCCAATACGGCGCTCATCCCATGCGCCCATCTCCTACCGGACCCTCACCATCGGATGCTTACACTGACCACCCTAACTTTCCGTCGCGCCGCTCACCATCTCCTCGACGGCGATCGCTCTCCCCAATGCGTCGCCGACCCGGACCCTCGAACCAGGAAAACTAAACGCCGCAGTTCAAGAGGCAAGAACTGCGCCATCTTCGAACTGCCCAAGTCCTCGCACTTCCCCTGCTAACGTAGTCGCCGTATCTGTCGATGGTTTGCCTTCATTTGCCCTTGTAGACACCGGCGCAGCCGTTTCTGTTATAGCCGCCAAGCTCTGCCGTTCACTACGCAAAGTGACCACGCCGCTCTCTGGACTGTCGCTACGCACGGCCAGCGCACAGCACATCACACCTCTCGCATCCTGTACTGCCCGCGTATTCATACAAGGCACTATGTACGTCGTGGAGTTTATTGTTCTTTCTGCCTGCTCGCACGACATCATCCTCGGGTGGGATTTTCTATCACGTCACAATGCCGTCATCGACTGCGCACGCGCTGAAGTTGAATTTTCGCCGCTGTGTGCAGAGCCATGCCACGACGCTCTTGTTCAGCTGCCTAAACTCGTCGTGCGCGAGGACACCGACATTCCGCCTGCCTCTCTTGCCGTTGTCCCTGTCTTTTGCGGTGGCCTCAACGATGCTACGGTCTTGTTCACACCTTCCGACACCTTCATGAGTCGCAGAGCCGTCCCACTGCCTTTTGCTGCTCTTGACATCGCTGCCGGCCACAGCAATATTTTTGTCTACAATTCCCTCTCCGCACCGGTTACGTTGCTTGTCGGCGAATGTCTCGGTCGCGTGCAAGAGCTTGACCCTTCGTTGTTTCTGAACGTGCCAGACGAATCGTATCATACTGACTCGACCGACCTTCTTGCCCTTTCAACACAGGAGGGCTCGTCGAGTGAAATATTCACGAGTTCAATCGCTGATACCCTGACTGCCGAAGAACGCGCCGCGCTTCTTCGACTTCTCCAACACTTCACGACTTCGTTCGATGTTTCTCAGCCGCAGTTGGGCCGCACGTCGGAAGCCCACCACTACATTGACACCGGTTCGCACCAGCCGTTGCGTCAAAGACCGTACCGCGTCTCTGCTGCAGAGCGTCGCGTCATCAACGACCAGGTCGAAGATATGCTACGCCGTGGCGTTATTCAACCATCCCACAGTCCTTGGGCATCTCCTGTCGTACTAGTTCGCAAGAAGGACGGGTCTATTCGTTTTTGCGTCGACTACCGTCGCTTAAATAAGGTGACGCGGAAAGACGTCTATCCTTTGCCGCGCATCGACGACGCCCTTGACAGCCTTCAAGGAGCAGAATTCTTCTCGTCCTTAGACTTACGTTCTGGCTACTGGCAGGTTCCGATGGCTGAAGCTGATCGCGAGAAAACTGCATTTATTACACCTGACGGGCTGTACGAATTTAACGTGATGCCCTTTGGCCTGTGCAACGCACCTGCCACGTTTGAACG
Organism: Rhipicephalus sanguineus; assembly: GCF_013339695.2. Classification (NCBI taxonomy): domain Eukaryota; kingdom Metazoa; phylum Arthropoda; class Arachnida; order Ixodida; family Ixodidae; genus Rhipicephalus; species Rhipicephalus sanguineus. The sequence goes on along the minus strand of NC_051182.1, from coordinate 6,536,500 downwards.
ACTCATGGACAACACATTGCGTGGCCTCAAGTGGTCTATGTGTTTATGCTACCTCGACGATATTGTCGTTTTCTCTCCCGATTTTCCTACCCATCTACATCGGCTCAGACAGGTTTTGACGTGTTTAACCAACGCTGGACTGCAACTCAACCTTAAGAAGTGCCGCTTCGCCGCGCGGGAGCTGACCATCTTAGGCCACATAGTATCTAAGCACGGTGTTCTACCCGACCCTGCGAAACTTCGTGCCGTCGCCGAGTTCCCGAAGCCTGTTACCATCAAAGAGCTTCGAAGTTTTGTCGGACTATGCTCCTACTTCCGGCGCTTCGTCCGAAATTTCGCGTCCATCATGTCGCCGTTGACCCAGCTCCTACGCGGCGACACAGACCTCTCCTCCTGGTCTCCTGAGTGCGACGTCGCGTTTGCTACGCTCCGTCGTCTGCTCACTTCTCCTCCCATCCTTCGCCATTTCGACCCAACAGCTGCAACTGAAGTGCATACAGACGCTAGTGGGGTCGGTCTTGGCGCTGTCCTCGCCCAACGTAAGCCCGGCTACTCCGAATACGTCGTCGCCTATGCGAGTCGCACGCTGACAAAAGCAGAGACCAATTACAGCGTCACTGAAAAGGAGTGCTTAGCTCTAGTATGGGCGCTTACCAAGTTCCGCCCGTATTTGTACGGTCGCCCGTTCGACCTGGTAACGGATCACCATGCCCTTTGTTGGCTCGCCACGTTGAAAGATCCGTCTGGCCGACTAGCCCGTTGGGCACTCCGAATTCAGGAGTACGATATTCGCGTCATCTATCGCAGCGGACGCAAGCACTCTGACGCGGACGCCTTGTCTCGTTCGCCTCTACCTCCAGACTCGGCCTGCGCAACGAACTGCACACACTCAGTCACATCTCTCGACATTGACTCCGTAGCTACTGAACAACGCCGTGACCCATGGATCGCTTCTCTTTTCGGCTATCTTTCGGGAGCCTCGACCACTCCTGCATCCCGATCTCTCCGCCGCCAAGCTGCCCATTTCGCCATTCGTGATCGGCTGCTACATCGACGGAACTACGCTCCCGCAGGCCGTAAATGGCTCTTGGTAATTCCCCGAAGCTTAAGATCACAAATATGTGCTGCCTTCCACGACGATCCACAATGTGGCCATGCCGGAGTTTTCAAAACCTATGAACGTATTCGCCATCGCTACTACTGGCGCGGCATGTACAACTTTGTACGAAAATTTGTTCAGTGCTGCCCCGACTGTCAGCGTCGCAAATCACCGCCTTCACGCGCGTCTGGAGCCTTGCAGCCACTTCCGTGCCCTGCCAACCCCTTCGACCGCGTCGGCATAGATCTCTACGGCCCACTTCCAATGACACCGGATGGCAATCGGTGGATCATAGTCGCTGTGGACCATTTGACACGCTACGCCGAAACTGCTGCTCTGCCAAGTGCCACTGCGCGGGACGTAGCATCTTTCGTCCTACGCCGATTCATTCTTCGACATGGCGCACCTCGGGAACTCCTTAGTGACAGAGGTCGAGCCTTCCTCTCGGAAGTCGTCGAAGCTCTGCTTTCCGAATGCCACGTTGTTCATCGACGGACCACGGCATACCACCCGCAGACTAACGGGCTCACCGAACGATTCAACCGCACCCTCGGTGACATGCTCGCGATGTACGTGACATCTGATCATGGTAACTGGGACCGCGTTCTTCCCTTCATAACGTTCGCATACAACACCGCGACACAGGCTACCACGGGATTCTCACCTTTCTTCCTCCTGTATGGCCGCGAACCTTCGCACACCATCGACACTCTCCTACCATATCGTCCGGACGCTTCCGAATGCCCACCTGTGTCCGAAGCTGCCCGACAAGCGGAAGAGTGCCGCCAACTCGCGCGCACCTTTACATCCCAAGAACAACAGCGCCAGAAGGAAAACAACGCCGACTCACTTCCAAGTCCCAGCTATTCCCCTGGATCTCTTGTATGGCTGGCTGTTCCGTACCAAGCTCCTGGGCTTTCCTCAAAGCTCGTCCCAAAGTACGAAGGGCCTTACCGTGTTTTGGAGCAAACATCCCCATGAACTTTATCATTGAGCCAATTTCCCCATCTGACGACATGCGCCGGCGTGGACGTGACCTCGTCCACGTGGCACGTCTCAAGCCATACCACAGCCCTCTGCCTCCAGACTCCTAGGTCGCCAGGATGGCTCTTTTCCGGCGGGGGCGAATTGTGAAGAAGAAGACGCGTCGCCGGTCAGCAGTATCGCCAACGCTCGCCTCGCGCTGCTTGTCGCTGGCATCTTGCTGGACGGTGCTCTGCCCCGACTCGCTGTTTTTGTTCAGAGCGTCACCACAGGAACGCACCGCCAATAAACCTCTTCTCAATATATATATATATATATATATATATATATATATATATATATATATAATATATATATATTGTAAAGGAAAGACACAGAGAAATAGACACAACGCCTGTTGACTAGGCCGGCTGTTCTATTCTGACCCTCGTTCTTCTCTTCTTCGCGCATCCTGCTCTCGCGCCAGAGCCCCGGTGCCGCTCTTCGTCATTACACTCGGCCACGACTGCGAGCGGCCGCAGCTGCCGACAGTGTCTCTGGTGGGCGGCACTGGCTGCATCGAGGTGGCCGATCTCGGCCACGCAGTGACTTGGTTTGATGAGGTGCCAAACGTAGTTCAGGCGGGCGGCATTGACTGTGTCGCGGTGGTCGGTGTTGTATACGCCGCGACTTGTCCTGCCGAGCTGCCGAGCATTCCGGAGGGCGACATTGGCTGTGTCGGGATGGTCGTTGAAGGCCTTGGTCACGCTGTGACTTAACAGGCTGAGCGGCAGGAAATGACGCTAGTGGATGACCCTTGTTGCGCGACCTTGGGAGAAGGTTCAGCGCTGCCGAGTCATCAGTGTCCATAACTTTAGCGTCGCACAGAGGTGACAGATGTGTATGCAAGGAAACGTCTTGCGCTGGCGTCGCGGGAGTGTAACACTTAGATAGGAGAGGCATGTCTTCAGTGTCTGCAGCCGTGTTGGTCTCCTCCGGCCTCCATGGGCCTCCCGGCCTCCGGGGGGTCTCCCCGGTTCCCACTCGGCGCAAGGTGACCATCTGCTGTCACGGGTTCGTTCGGCTTCTGGACTGCACGCGTGTCAGGCATTAGAGGAGCCGGAGTCTCCACGTTTCCACATGATGATGAGCTCGGGGTCCCCGTCATCGGCTTCGGTGGCCCGCAGGTGGTCTTGGTCTGGAGCAGGTATGTCGTGAGGTGTGTCCGGACGCGGAGTGTGAGGTCTGGACTGCAATGCCCGCCTTGCGGATTGCGTCAGTGTCTGTGGTGGCGCGCTTCGTCAAGTTTGCAGTGCATGATGTGCAGGACACAGCTGTACCATCACGGCAGTTCCCTTCAGGAACTCGCCACTTGAGAGTGAGCACGTCGGTGAAGGGCGCACCTGCACCGTCGGGATGATGCGCTTCAGGATCTCGGTCATTGAGGGAGGGCAAGGTGGTAGAGGCTGGAGCTGCATTGTCTAGGCTGTGGGTCTGACAGCTCCCATCCGGGGCTGACAGTGGATCTTGAGCTAGGTGGTCGCAGGCATGAGATAGCGGGCGAAAAAGATTCATCAGCTTGGCTGACCATTCCGGCCAAGATCCTTGCCGGACGCCTTCGTAAGCGTGCCATGCCTTGGCGGCATCGCGAAGGTGGTCGATGGCCACCCACCATTTCTGCTGGTCTGTCCAGGCCTCGCGTGCTCCCACAGCATTCACGGTCGCCACCCAATTTCCGACGTGGTCCTGAAAGCCGCGGAACTCCGGTATTTCGCAGGCAGCCGGCAATGGTAACATGCCAGGCGAAAATCCAGAGCGAGCCGACGCTAAGCAGGTCAATTGGTAAGAGAGCTGCGTGAGGGCATACCGCAGCTCTCTGCGGCTCTCGGGTGAGCTCTCTTCATGGTCTTGCGAGGCGGCGGCGGCTAATGCGGCATTGAGCGAGTGCAGTGCTGGCAAGGCGGTAGGACACAGCACGGAGATTGACGCTGCTAAGGCGTTCACCTTGACTCGGAGTCGTGCGATGGTGGCGGAAAGCTCAGCGGCGCTCTCGGGCGATCCGCGCGTGGTGCCTGTGGTGACGTCCGAGGAATATGACACGATCAGCGTACTCACAGAGGAGGGACCCTTGTCCGAGGGAGCTTGGACAGCACCCCTTAGCGGCTCGGGTGCCGATGGAGTACTGATTAAGCCGTTGTCGGTGCGGGAAGCATGAACGGCATTCCCGGGGTCCTGGCCGTTGGAAGCGTCAACCGCGTTCCGAGGTAACCGGTACCCGTGCGATGTCTTGTCGTGAACAGGTACTGCGGCGTCGATGAAGGAGGCTTGAACCGCCGAGGAGACCTGGACGCCGTCCACGGACGGTGCCTGAAGCGCCGACAGATTGGCAGGTGGTGGCGAGGAGGCATGTACGCCGTCCCTGGGCGAGAGGAGCCCGTGCGCATTGTTGCCGCGAAGTAGCACGTCACCAGACAAGTAGTTCCCCGGAACCACAATGGAGGCCTGGACGCCGTCCGCTGGTGGTGGGATGGATGCTTGCCGCGGTGAACTACTTGCGGGTTCCATCAGCGAGGAAGCGTGACGGCGTTCCTCTGGAAGACGCGTTGCCTCAAGCTAACAGCTGGGGTTCGCCGAAGCCTTTCGACGGCTGCGCCATTGTAAAGGAAAGACACAGAGAAATAGACACAACGCCTGTTGACTAGGCCGGCTGTTCTATTCTGACCCTCGTTCTTCTCTTCTTCGCGCATCCTGCTCTCGCGCCAGAGCCCCGGTGCCGCTCTTCGTCATTACAATATATATATATATATATATATATATATATATATATATATATATAATGCAACAAGCGTGTTCGCCCACAAACACTTCTTAATATTATGTAGAAGGCGTGAGTCAACCAAGCTGGTTTCAGGCAGAAAGCCGGCGAGCACGAACCACACGAACGTCAACGTCTTCTTTCACGCTGGCACAGAGCTGACACCGATATGCTCCGGTACAATTACTCTCCGCGCAAAAAGGAGCCATCCTGGCGACCTAAGGAGATGACACGACAGGAGGGTCGTAGCACGGCTTTAGCCGTGATACGTGAACTGTTTCACGCCCTCGACAGCGGTGGTCAGATGGTGGGTCGATCGGCTCAATGTCATATTTGACGGGAGATGTTTGTTGCACCACACGGTATGGGCCGTGGTATTTCGACGAAACCTTTTGGAAAGACCGGGAGTGGTGGACGGGACACAGAGCCAAACTCGCATTCCCGGCGAATGGTGGGTACTAGATGCAGAGGCGTCGTGGCGAGTTTTTTGGCGCCATTGGTCTTGCGCGGTAAACGAGCGAGCGAGCTGACGACACTCTTCGGCATAAGCAGCTGCTTCGGAAACAGGCGTGGCTTCGGAAACATCGGGTCGGTAGGGGAGAATGGTATCCATGGAGCACGAAGGTTCCCGTCCGTATAAAAGGAAGAACGGAGAGAAGCCGGTGGTAGTTTGTGGCGCAGAGTTGTAGGCGTAAGTGACGAAAGGGAGCACGCGGTCCCAATTAGCGTGATCGTCAGACGCGTACATCGCGAGCATATCTCCAAGGGTACGATTAAAGCGTTCTGTCATGCCATTTGTTTGAGGATGGTATGCCGAGGTTGTGCGATGGACAATGCGGCATTCCTTTAGCATTGCGTCGATGGCGTTCGAAAGAAACACGCGGCCACGGTCGCTTAGCAATTCACGAGGTGCACCGTGTCTCAAAATCGGGTGGTGAAGAAGAAAGCAGGCAACGTCTTTCGCGGTGGTAGCTGGCAGCGCAGATGTTTCCGCGTAGCGTGTGAGATGATCCACGGCGACAATGATCCACTGGTTGCCTTGAGGAATGTTTGGAAGAGGACCATAAAGATCAATTCCTACGCGGTCGAACGGTCTTGCCGGGCAGGGTAAGGGTTACAGAGGGCCAGCGGTGCTGTGAGGAGGCGTCTTGCGGCGTTGACACGCGGCACATGACCGAACATACTGGCGAACGTGCCGATACATGCCGCGCCAGTAGTACCTTATGTCGTGTTCTCGAGGAGCACGAAAGAAAGCGACTCTCCACACGGCTTGCTGGTAACAAAAAGCGTTTATTTCCGAGGCGCCCGGACGCGCCTGCTCTCGGGGTGTAAACCGATCCGCGCACCGGGAGGGCGCGCTGGGCTGTCCGTCGTTTACACTACGCGGCGCGTGCGTGTTACAGTAGGCGAGGCGCCATGCCACATCTCCCTCTCTTAAGTGACTACACCGTAACGTTCAGGCACAAACACTCTGCGGCCGGAACGGGTGGTGGTTGCTGGAACCCTCGATGTCTCTGCTGCAGCATCGTTGACTGGCTTGGGCAGTGAATTATTGCTGTCGGTTCGCAGCGGGTCACCTCGCTGGGACGAAGCTCCATTGTAGAGGGCAGCTAGCGGTCCCGCGACTGTCGACGGCTCGAAATCTTCGTCGTCAGTGTCGGAGAATAATGAGGAGGGAAGCGGTTGCGCTTTCTTCTGTGAGGCTGGCAATGGGACGAGCATCTTTCTGTTGCGACGCACGTGTCCGCGCTCTGTTTGGACCCAGTAGGAGCGGGGAGTGTCTGCTTGTTGAGTTATTTCCCCCTCGCATTTGAGGTCTCGCACCCAGACACGGGTGTTTGGAGAGAGAGCTGGTAGGTCCTTAGCCGCACGACGACGGTTGAAGTTTCGCCTCTGGCGTTGTTTTGCTTCGAGGTCCCTTTTCGTCACTTGTTTGTTGTCGACGTTTCCGGGAACGAGGAGAGCAGGAAATGCAGGAACTCGAGAGCGTAGCTGGCGTCCCATGACCAATTTAGCCGGGCTGAAGCCTGTCGGCCCCGGCGCGTCTCTGTAGGCCAGTAGGGCGAGGTACGGGTCGTCCGCTTTCTCGAGCAGATGTTTCACTGTTTGAACGGCGCGTTCCGCTTCCCCGTTGGCCTGCGGATGTAGAGGGCTGCTCGTGGTGTGGTTGCAGCCGTATGCTTTAGCGAATTCTGCGAATGCCGAGCTCGAAAACTGCGGGCCGTTGTCGGATACCACTGTCACAGGGATGCCATGACGAGCGAAAATGCTTTTGAGGTGGTTAATGACGGCGTCTGCGGAGGTGAAAGCAAGGAGTGCAATCTCGGGGTACCGTGAGCGATAGTCCACACATATCAGGTAGTTCTTTCCCCGAAGTTGGAATAAGTCGATCCCCACCATCTGCCATGGAAGCTCTGGTGTAACTGTCGGCAGAAGCGGCTCGGCTCTTTGCGATCGGTTTATAGCGCAAGTTTCACAGTTAGAAACCATTCGCTGGAGTTCCGATGAAATTCCTGGCCACCACACAGACTGCTTCGCCCTTTCTCTGCAGCGTCCGATGCCTTGGTGCCCCTCATGTAGGCGAGTGAGAATTTCGCTTCTCAGAGAATGAGGAATCACCAGGCGCGTTCCGTACAGCAGGTAGCCATCGTTTTCAGACAGACTTGTTCGGTACTGCCAAAACGGAGAGAGGGGGACTGGGACGCTGCGTTTTTCCGGCCATCCGTTGAGGCAAAAGCACAGAAGACGCTTGGCAGACCTCGTCTTCTTTTTGCGCTTTCTTCACTGGATCGAAGGCGGAAGTTTGCAGACCCATGAGTGCACCCTCTACGCGTTCTGTGGCACACAGAAACTTGACTAGTCCCAAGCTTTCGATGGCAGGTAATCCAAGGAGTGGATGCTTCAGCTGCTGCACAACGTAGATGACTTGGTTCGACCTTCGCGACCTCCACGTGATCGTTGCGTCAAATTTTCCGACGACCTGAAGTGCCCTGCCGCTCGGTCCTGAGAGGGTTTCGCTTGCTGGCTGGAGACGTTCAGGAATTCCAGCAAACGTAGCCGGGACAACAGAAACTTGGGCACCGGTGTCGATCTTTGCGATCAGTGAATAGCCGTTCAGGTCGACTTCGACAAGCCTTGAGTCGTGCTGAGCGTCGGCTGGTTGGTTTACCGCCCCAAGAAACATCGCTGAGGTTCCTTGCTCGAGCGTTCAGATGTCTCTTGAGGGAACTTTTCTGCAAACACGAGCGAAATGTCCCCTTGTGTTGCACTTTGAGCACTTCTCAGTCTTTGCTGGGCACAGAGAACGAGAATGAGGCGCTCCACCGCAGTAGTCGCACGATTGAATATTTGATTTCGTGGCGTTGTTATGCGGTCGCGGTAGGTTCTTGCCTTTGCCGCGGCGATTGTGGGAGACGGCGTCGAGACCGGTGTACTCTGACTTGAAAGAGGACGGTTCCCCGGAGGCCTGAAGGAGCTGCTGCTGTTGCTTGTGCACGGACTCCTTTTGGCGTGCCTTAGCGAGCGCCATGGCGAGTGTGAGGTTAGCGTCCATCTGTAGGGCTTCGCAGAGCTTCTTGTCGCGGAGTCCCAGTACGAAGCGGTCGCGGATGAGGCGATCCCGCAAGTCACCGTAGTCGCACCTGTCTGCCATGTTGTATAGGGCGGTGACGTTTTGGTCGACGGTCTCGGAGGGCTCTTGTTCCCGCCGATTGAAGCACGCTGACTCGTACACAACGTTTCTCGTTTGGACGAAGTACGAGTCAAACTTGACAAGGTCAAAGTTTTTGCTGTCTTCCGTGGAGAGCGAGAACGTGTTGAAAATTTGTCTCGCTTGGCGACCCATTACGTAGAGCAGAGTTCGCACCTGCATTTCACGCTCTTGATGGACGAGACCCGATGCAAAGCGGTAGTCGTCGAACTTGAGGATCCATGCAGGCCACTCGGAGGCTTGATCAAACGTAAATGGCTGAGGAGGCTTTAAAGAGAAGCCTGTCGCGGCGTTCGTAGCTGCCGTAGCCGAGTCCGTCATCGTGGTCGTTCGAGACCGTTGAGGACGACGAGAGCAGAGGCTAGAAGAGACGGCAGTAGGATCCCACTTCTGACACCATGTCGTGTTCTCGAGGAGCACGAAAGAAAGCGACTCTCCACACGGCTTGCTGGTAACAAAAAGCGTTTGTTTCAGAGGCGCCCGGACGCGCCTGCCCTCGGGGTGTAAACCGATCCGCGCACCGGGAGGGCGCGCTGGGCTGTCCGTCGTTTACACTACGCGGCGCGTGCGTGTTACAGTAGGCGAGGCGCCATGCCACACCTTAGACGAAGGCGGGAGTAAGTCTTGAATACACCAGCGTGGCCACACTGGGGGCCATCATGGAAGGCAGCGCATATGTCCGAGCACAAATGACGGGGTATGACAAGCAGCCACCTACGGCCATCCGTCAGGTAATTTCGGCGATACAGCAAGCCTTCACGCACAGCAAAGTGTTTTGCTTGACGACGGAGGGAGCGTGAGGTGGATTCTCGCGAACGGCGAGAGAGCACGTCGAGCAGGGAGGCGATCCAGGGATCCTTGCGCTGCTCGGCCGGCATGTCAGTGACGCTCAAAGATGATGAATCGCAGGTGGCAGTGGGGAAGCAGACAGGGTCAGGAGGGAGCGGAGAACGTGATAGGGCATCGGCGTCAGAATGTCGGCGTCCCGAGCGATAAACAACACGTATGTCGTATTCCTCAAGGCGTAAAGCCCAACGAGCAAGGCGGCCAGTAGGGTCTTTCAAGGACGATAGCCAGCATAAGGCATGGTGGTCGGTGACAATATCAAACTGGCGTCCGTAAAGATAAGTGCGAAATTTCCCTATAGCCCGAATAATGGCCAAGCATTCCTTTTCTGTTACAGAGTAGTTTGACTCTGCCTTCGTTAGGGTACGGCTGGCATATGAGACAACGTACTCGTCGCAGCCACCCTTGCGTTGAGCGAGAATGGCACCGAGACCGACACCGCTAGCATCCGTGTGGATTTCAGTAGGCGCATTGGGATCGAAGTGGCGGAGTACTGGTGGAGATGTGAGGGAGCCGGCGCAACGTCGTAAATGAGTCGTCGCAACGGGAATTCCAGGCCGAGAGCTCAGCGCTGCCGGAAAGAAGCTGCGTCAAGGGAGCGATAATAGAGGCGAAATTACGGATGAAACGGCGGAAATAGGAACACAAGCCGACGAAGCTACGAAGCTCCTTTAGGGTAGTAGACTTGGGGTACTCGGCAACGGCACGAAGTTTGGCAGGGTCTGGTAGAATTCCTTCTTTTGAGACGACGTGGCCTAGAATTGTAAGCTGACGAGCGCCAAAATGGCATTTCTTCAAGTTTAATTGCAACCCGGCTGCTGTAAGGCACTGAAGAACTTGCTCAAGGCGGGTGAGATGAGTCTCGAAATTAGGAGAAAAGATAACTATGTCGTCCAAATAGCAAAG
>NC_051182.1:6406063-6526062 GCF_013339695.2 Rhipicephalus sanguineus | reverse complement strand
TACTGAATAACATTTGGGATATGAAATAATAACGATTGCAAATAAAGCACGGTATAGTGAGCTGTTAACTATATAAGCATCTGGTCTATTTACTTTTAGCTCGCCCGTTTCAGAAAAATCAAGTGGCCCCATATGTAAGAAGCAAATGAAACCTCCGTTAAAGCTACTTTACGCGGCCGCGCCCAGATTTTCGTGTAGGCCCGAGCCCGTGCAGTGCTCTACTCGAAAGTGAAACGTTCTATTAGCATTGCAGATTTTTTAGCACTTGTCCCTCATAAAACCTCTCCAATTGCTTGCCCCATATTAAAAAAGCGTTTTATCGAGATATAATGTGGAACACATACGTATGCGCAACGTACTATGTGGAACAAACTTAGAGGGGCACTAAAGAGAAGAATTTTTCTATTATCAGTAAATTACTCTTTTACAATTCCAAAATCACAGCGCTCGCTGCAAGAAGGCTCTTGAGAGCCTTGTTGCAAAAATGAAATGCGGATTGCGATGCCCCCTTGAATTCCCACAGCAAACGCCATGACGTCTTAGATTCTGACGGCGTCTACTGGGGCCTACGTAGCTTATAATCGATAAAAATGAGGTACATAGACCTCTGAGGGGGCCATAGACTTGAAATATCAAGGTTCAGGTAATTTCTTTGAGCCGATGTCAACAAAATAAGAGAAATGCAGCTTAAATACAGCACCGCCCCTCCCCCCCCCCCCCCCCCCCAAAAAAAAAAAGAAATATTAGGGCAGCTTCGCACTGCTGGTCTGACGGCAGCGTGGAGCTGGGCGGCCTTCTGTTTTCTTCTCTGGTTTTCTCTTGCTTTCGTCCTCTTTTTCTTTCTTTTTCTCTTTTCGAGTTTTTTTCCAGTCTTTTTTTTTCCTCTCTTTATTTCTGTTTATTTATATTTTTATTCCCATTTTTTTCCTTTTTCTCTCTCTCTACTTCTTGCTTGGTTCCTCTTTTTTTCCTGTTTTTACACGTGGTTGTGCCTGCGTTACGCCCAGGGACGACAGCATACGACCGCCCGGGCCCCTAAAGTGCTCAGGGGAAGAGGGAAGCTTGCGATGAAACAATCCGTGCACAGGGGCTGTGTGCTGGAGCCGACGTTTCGACAAGCAGACTTGTCTTCTTCAGGCTTGAAGAAGACAAGTGCGCTTGTCGAAACAAATACAGTTTGAAACCGTTGATGTCACGCGCGCAGATTTCGGCGCAAAATTTAAAAATGGAACATTGACCTTGATTTTCTTTTCTACTAATAAACTTATGATGGTGGAAATAATGACATTCGAGTTCTCAGAGTACGTTCTATCAGTCTAAGCCGATTCATTGTTTCCCTTTAGTGCGCCTTAAAGAACAAAGCAACGTTCAAGCCCGGCCCAACCCGAGCGCTCCACCTCAAACCCGGACCCGACCCTAAGCTCGGAGCTTCAGGCCCGAGTCCGGGTCGGGCCCGCCGTGAAAACTACTTTACCCGGCCCGGCCCGCGGGCCGGGGTGGGCCCGGGTTTTCGGGTAGGCTCGAGTCCGTGCAGTGCTCTAGTTCTAGGTAACCAAATCCTCAGATGGTAGAGCCGAGCAGCGAAAAGTGACACACGGACAGCACCGGAACAAAGGTTTACGACCAACCCGCTGTCCTCCTCTTTGAAGCCACGTGCTCACTGCCCATTGATTTCCAGTGCAGCCATCTCCCTTGGGAAAAACAAGCCGTCCCGGCTGCTTATGGGTAGGAGAGCACAGGCGGATCGTAGTACAGCTTTAAACGTTTGACTCACACATTATGAAGAACTTCCCGTGAAATAGTTTGCGGAGGGTGGTCATGGCAGCCCCCTTCTCCAATGCACACCTCTGATCAATAAATATTGAGGTGGTGCACGAACGCTAGTGCCTTGAGATATGTGTTAATAAACTTGGGTATAAATGTAAGCCGATATAAGGCCGATAGTAATGCCGAGCATGAGTAGATAGGTCCTAGGTCAGCAATAAAAGGTGGAGCTCACTCAGTCTCACTAAAGAAATACATTTTTCTCTGAGAGCTCACTCGGACTCAGGCTCACCAATATTTTCCTCAACCAGACTCACTCGGACACAGACGCACTAAAATTTCTCTCAACCGGATCCGCTCGGACTCAACCTCACCAAAATATTGCTCGCCCGGACTCTCTCAGATTGAGACTCAGGGCTTAATGTGAGTCGACTCATTAGTGAGTTTGCCGACTTATGATGCACAATGGCGACAGTCAGGACGGAGCACGGACTCCCAGCACGAGCGGCGTTCTTTCAGAAAGAAGCCGAAGAGGACGACCCACCCACTAGAAGGCGCTGGAGAGGACGACCCATTACAGAGTTTCAAGGCTTCGATACAGTGTGTGAATATTTTACCATTTCATGTTCTGTTTTAACACTTTCGGTTATTTTTGGTAGTCCAGGAAATATCTTGTTTCCTGCCACAGAAATTGATTGAGGCTAAAGTGTGGGGTATCAAATGATAGAGGAAGAATCGTTCTTTCTACCAGTGTTAATTCCAAGCCAGAGATTTTATTGTGGTATAAAATATTATCAAAACAAGGAAAATGCAACAACGAGAAAAATATTCATAGAGCATTGATTCTACTCTGCACAGTACTACATTTCAAAAATTGAAATATACGTCTTGAACACGAAACCCTTATAGAATAATACTGCAAATGCAAGCTCTGTAAGTACAAAAGTTATTTATATACATGCAAATATATATGCACTTGTGCCTATCATGCCACCGCACGAAGCACTTTCTCGACGCGGTGAAACAAATGTTGGCTCATTGTGCATTTGTTTTGCGAAAATATCCGTCCATGTATACTTACGCCTGTTCAAATCTGCATCCACGCATACTCGTTGCGTGTCTTTCTGACGACTTCTGCGGTGAAAAACAACACGAAGAAGCCTCCGCTCGGCACTCCGGAGCGCTAGGTCAAGGTCCACTCCGCGGCGTCTTCGCGGAGAGAACTCCGCTCTTTCTGCAGCCGGCGCAAATGCTCACCCCCGAACAAAGTTGACAGCTTGCAGATAACAGCTGTGACATTTAGTACGCACCGGATACGTTTACACCAACGCTCGGCAGCGATAAAACGGCCCAAGGAGAGAGGGAGACCTGCTGTTGTTCCGGGGTGGTTTGACGCACTATCACCGTCCGTACTGGAGTCCGACGAATCGAAGTCGTCTTCTGTGCCTGTCCTACTGTCAACACTCAGAGATTGAAGCTCGGATCCACCGGAATCCGTTGAAATTCGCCGTTTTCGTGGAGCACCCGCGAGCGACGTCGACGCCACAGCCGAAACCTCACCTCTCCGAATGCGAAGGAGCTTTAAAAAAACCCCGCGGGGGAAAAAAGAAACTCAAAAACGAAACTGATAAAATACTGCCTCTTTTACTCTTTAAATGGTGTTAGCTGTCCAGAAGCGCCCAGAGAGCGCCAAGATTTGAACTTGAAATCATTGTTAACATACTAACGATGGGAAGAGGCGCGGTCACGAAAGTGTTCAGCACCGGGACAATGCTTTTTCAGAGGGGGGCAATGCCACACGCGCATCTTTTTTCTACATTTTATGTCGCCGGCCCATTACACGTGCCACCGGCCCATTAGAACTGCCTCACGCAAGCCGGGTCAATTGACTGGGAACCTTCTAGATTGTCTTAGAACTTTCCGATAAGATTACACGCATAACGTGAACATTAGACTTTATTCTGAAACTTACGAGGCCACCAGCGATAGCGCTGGAATCCGGAATGGCACATGTATAAATGCCGACGCGCTTTACCGCTTGGCAGATTATTGGACGGCCGATGACTGTTCTCATCGCTATCAGTGAACATCATGTATCGCTTTATCTTGAGTTTTCATTCTGCAGCCACAAGTTCGCCCAAATAAAGAGTTCCGTATTTCCCAGTAGTGCTGCAGCCTCCTTCACCATCGCAACCCCGTGACACTATTCGCGTGGAGCACAACATGCAACTTGTTTAAGTTAGTAAGCTGTGGTACGTAATGCAAGGGTTACATTGCAGTAGAATAAACGTGCACAAAATACACAGAGTATTTGCGGTATTCATTTAGAGCTCTGCCTGGGAAAAACCAAGCCGTGCGAATCTTTTCAGAAAGTAGGAGGTGCGGGGCTTGCTTTAGCTCACTTGTACAGACGACAACCCGTCAATTGCTTTCTTTTCCCCCGTGATACAAATGACTTTTTTATGAGGATTGTGGTACAATGGAGACTGTGTAGAGTCTTGCCTGTATTCATAGTCTCATCACAGGTGCCAATACGGGGCTATCTAAAAGAAATGGATCGGTGTTTCCATTTTCTGTCGGCGCGTTTTTATTTGCAATTTTTTACTAAGGTGCCACGTAGGATATTGTATAAAGACCTTGCTACTTTAATGCTTGTGCCGCTATAGCGTGATAGTCCAGCACAAGATGTTCCTAAACGCGTGAAAAGAATGCTCGTAGCACCAGGGGTTAGGGCATCTTTCTTTAAAATACACAACGGCACTTTACCAGTAAAAACATTGTTGGAGAATAAGGGATTATTTGTTCTATGGGGCACACATTGTTTCCTATGCGAAAAGCTTTAGGCCATTGAGCACATGTTTCTGAGGCAAAAACCAGTCAAAAAGACGCCGGACAAGGGGAAGAAGTGACACACACAAGGACTGGTCCTTGTGTGTCCTTGTGTGTGTCACTTCTTCCCCTTGTCCGGCGTCTTTTTGACTGGTTTTTGCCTCAGCGTCATGTACCAACTGACCCAGACTTCGACCTTAGAGCACATGTTTATAGGCTGCGGGAGCGGAGTGTTTTTCTGGGATATATTGCGAGGAACTCCGAAAAATTAGTTACCGTTAAATCCACATCGAATCCCGTTTCCCTCGGTTAACAATGACTCTTCCTCACATTACGTGGGAATGGGAATTAAGGCCCCGCAAAATTACCTCGCCTCAAATTCCAGCGCAAAAAAAAAAAGAATTGAGGACGGAGCAGTGGGAGACCCTGCTCGCCAGCGAGGAAAATGAGGACCAAGTGGCTCTCCTCGACCAGGCGCGGCGGGCTGCTGATGCCAGTGGAGCCCTGTACTAGGGGCCCCAACCACCTGCTTCTCAACCCCCCCTCCCCACCTTTTTTTTTAAATACGAAGCATTTCTTAGCGAACCTCAGGCACTTTGGCCGTTTCTATCTACGTATCTATCTATCTATCTAGCCGCCTACGTCGGGGCGCTTCCCGGTCGTCTCCAGAGCTTGTAATTTACCAATATTAGCATAGCAGGGGATCAGTGTATGGCGAACACGATTCACTGGCCATGACCTAAATAACGCAAAATACCTCTCGCGTACGTCATGAAACCCTTTCTCTACTTCACGTGTGGCACATACCCGCATATCAGAGTTCATGTTAAGCGGGTATGTGCCACAGGTGATACAATGTCTCAACCATCACGGTAACAGCAAACGCACACACTGACACGCAAGGGAAGTGATAATAATAATTGTTGGTGTTTTATGTCCGAAAACCATGATATGATTATAAGAGACGCCATAGCGAAGGGCTTCGGAAATTTTGACCATGTGGTATTCTTTAGCGGGCAGCGAGATCGCACAGTACACGGGCATCTAGCATTTTGCCTCCATCGGAATGCGACGTCGTGGCCGGGATCGAAGCCGCGGCCTTGGGGTCAGCAGCCGAGCACCGTACCCGCTGCACCACCGCTGCCGACGCAAGGAAAGTGATGGAGCTGAAGACAGAACAGCCCTGGAAGACGCTCAACTACCGTCCACTCGTCCACGTGGTCCGCAACGTGGACTACGTGGATTACAAGAAAACTGGGGTTATTGCTTCCCTACAACAAATCTGCCGATAGAACCAGGCCTCTCATCATTACCGGTGACTTCAACATTGACTTATCAAGACCCAACAACGCCTGGCCCTTATACTGCGTGAAAGACGGCTTGGATGTGTGCAGGGCATCAAAAGACCGCTGCCACGTCCAGGACAGAAGGCACCATAGATCATTTCATCTTAACAGGCATCCAGGATTTCTACCGGCTGCATTATACCTCGCACTTCACTACACTTAGAACCCTCGTAGCCGCGATCACGTACAGATCCGATAACAAGTCCGGTCCAGATGCCGGTGCTCACTGATCACGGTGATGATGACCTTGCTCAAGAACTGTCAAAAACCCCTCCTACACATACGCACAGGTTCGTGAAACGTGCGTGCGTTCTCCGTCATAACGGACAAGTATAAGCATAACAACTTTAACACAGCTGTAACAACTGTGAATGTAAAGCACGTGCAGTGCGCCTGCGCGTGCGACTCGGCTGCGTACCATATATCTAGGGAAAGTTTCCTAAGTGAAGCTCAGTTGTGATTAACGCCTGTCCTGTGCATCTGTGTTCCTTCTTTGTCCTGTTCAGATTCGCGCTATCGAATATTGACGAATATAAGGATGACATATTAGCGTACCGCGTCTGGTGTTGGTAACACCCATGTTGCTGTTGGCATCGTTAATCAACTGTAAACAACTGGTTATATAGTACATATGCGGCTCTTCAACATATGAGTATGCGTATACCCATTCCACATATCTCTAGCGTCATTCCGTAACGTTTCACTCAATGTGGAAAATTACGCCGCAGTCACGATCCGGCGCATGCTTCGCATAACATCGATTCCCACGGTACGTGGGATCTGCCGAACTTTTTTAATAAACGTTCTTCAATTCATTATTATGCTCCTGTGCCTGCATAGATATGTCCAACGCGATCGACCTTTCACAATGCTGGTTTTGAAGTCAGACCTGTACGCGATTGTTTTTTGCAAATCTGTGTCTCGTTTTGACGATATGCAAGAAGTGCAGAACGATGTACCGGAGTGGGTTTTCAGGGTGGAACCATCGTTACACATGCCAAAGCTTTAGTATCGTTGGACTGCATCGTTGTACAGTTCCCTGGCTTGTAGTGAGTGTGTGAACATTCACATATGTGAGGTAATGAAAAGAGAAAAGAAAGGGAGCGTGGCCTAGTGTTCAAGGCGCTCGCTTGTGGAACAGAAGCATACGGGTTCGAACCCCAGTCCCGGAAAAAAATATTTGTGTTGTTGTTTGTTGTGCTTAAAGAAAACTTTACCTGAGCTGTTGAAGTGCCCGTGACCGACAACAAAAGGGTGCAGGGGCTTAGCCCCCCTCCCCGCCATACTCTTTCTACAAGAGTGGAGGGGGGGGGGTCTCGAATGTTCCCCTTGATCTGCTGGTAAATACGCCTATGGCCCATCATACTTTGCCTTGCACTCTGACTACACATGACGACACGCTATGCGGCTCATTTCCGTCTGCCTGTTCGGGTCGGTGACACGGCCGTGACCGCGACACACTAAGCCGGCAGGGACGTCATCCACTGTAGATCCGTCCCTTTCCTGTCGGAGAGCTTCGTTCGGGTGCGGAAACAAAAAAAACAACCTACACCTGCATTCGTCGATGCCTTGTTTTTCGTGCCACGACGCAGACCGGTCCTTATCGCGGTGCCGCCATTTACGTTGCGAGGTGGGATTTACCTGTGGCGGCTATGGAACGGCGTCGATACGTCGAAGACACGCCTCGTGACTCCTCGTCAGTATGACAACAGTAGATGCTGTGAGAATCAGTATATCAAAAACTGAACCCTTCGCGTGTACACTGTAATAGTAAACAGGAGCAGGTATTTATTTATTCGCAATAGAGTGCAGGCCACTCAAGAGCGCTGAATGAGAGGAAGGTAAGATTTCAGACAAAGCCGAAACAAACTGCGTAACTATAGGGTGAGGAATCAATATAAGAGGTAAGAAGCAGTACAGAGAAACATCAACACAAAATATTAAGAGAATAGCGCATACAGGTTATCGCGAAACGTTTGATGGTTTGATAGGAATGCTAGGTTGTACGGAAAGTTATTTTAATATCAAATGATTGAGGCTGTTCTGACTAGTGAATGCATGAGTTTTATCTTGCATGCGCATGTAATAAGGGTATTGCGAAGGCGTCACCACCTGCGCCTTGGTGGTTGATATCTATGGATATGAATGACATAATTGCAAAAAGCAAGCCATATGAGGAGCTGCAGCATAATAGACTCATTTTTGAAGCGCAACTGTTAGCGAAATAGAAAGTTGGGCGAGTTAACCCTTAACGGCCTCGGAGGGTTACTTATTTACATGCTGGAGACAAATGCCCAAAGTAATAGTAGCAACACGGCCACTCTATTTCATCTGCATCACCGTAACCTTCCTTGGCCTCTTTGCAATTCTAGTTGTTTCCTGCATGTGATCTACTATGCTATAGACACGCATCCCTCTCGCTTGTCGCTCGCCACCACTCCCCTTCGGAAAGACTCGCAGGGTGGCTTCGAGCTGATAGAGACGGTGGCCTCTATTGCTTCCGCTCAATTTAGTGCTAGTGATGCTGGAAACGCCGCACGTACAAAGCTGAGCTGGAACGGCGTCTTTATTTTACGTACTTTACTGGAAGGGCGAGCTTAACCCTGCATAAGATACGCTCAATCTCGACTTCTTCGTCTACCACAGACGCCGCGCTAATGCCGTCTCATCCTGCGGAATCTGGTCCGTTGCTGCTACCACGTCACTTACGCCATCAACCCCGGTTAACGGCGTCCACCCCAAGACAGAGTGAACGTAATGTGTCGTTCACCTTTTGCTTGCCGCCTGCTGCTGGAAGCCTCACGTCTTCTTCTTCGTCACGCGATGGTTCGCCAAGGAAGGGTCATCATCAGAGCAGGCTGCTCGGCGGACGCGAACCAGCCGCCGCTGACGCGGCGATGTGGGGTCGCGCTGCCCCACGCACCACCGGTCGAGGCCTCGCTGCGCTGGTGGTTCCAGCCCTCGTAGGTGAGCGTCGATAATAACCTCAAAGACAACAGATATGATTGCACATTCGGGGACACGGACCGAGTGAGGTACTCGAAATGAGATCGTTTATCGTGTGTCCTTATAATAGAGAGCTACCAGTATGCAATGCCAACTCGCCCAAAACGCAACACTTGTCCTGCTGACATTGTGAGACGCTTGCCTGCGCGATGCACAATAGCCCTTGCCAACTGGTAAGGATAGGCAAGGTTACAGCAATACGTCGATAGTGGTCTTGTATTCTACGAACGAGTATTTTCGCACGCCTCACTATATAGTAGCCATGATGCTCAGTACGTAAGCATGCAATATGTGTAGGCCTTAGGATCATCTTATAATGAGCTGGTATGGAAACGATGTTGCTTCACAGCCGTTTCCTGCATTTATCATACCTGGAAACACTTGAATAAACAGTGCTGCTGCGCCGCGTCGCGCTAGTTCTATTGCTATGGTGTGAAGGCAGGATTTATACACGGTAAAGAATAGACTATACAAGACAGGGGCGTAGCCAGAAATCTTTTTCGAGGCGGGGGGGGGGGGGGGTTGAACCCCCCAACCCCCCTCGGCTACGCCCCTGATACGAGATGCATGCTTTTAGCGCTTCCAGCACTCATCATTACCACCTCGCCCAGCTGTGAGCTAGAAGTACACGTTGCTGGGCTAGTCGGCTCATGTCCAAGTAGAAGCCACAAAGTATGGCTGTTTCTGCACAAAAAAATAACGAAGGAAGGGGGCCAGGGTAGCGCAAGCTTTCGACTGTTTATTCAAGCGATAGTGCAACCAAATATATAGGCACAGACATGCGCAGCAAACTAGGCACACAGCGAGCGCATACGACCCTAATCACAACCTGGGAGTTATGAACTTGCTCTCTGCGAGAGAGACAATGAAGCGTAACTGATACACATGGAACCTCGTGCTTTGATATGAAATGCCTCTAACAACTCTCGAGCCGTGGTGTCCCCGCTTCTACCCAGAATCTGAATCCTATTCAAGCACGGCTCACACTTATGTGAACTGCAGTCGGTCGGCAAATGTGCCCCATCATTACCTTTGTGAAAGCTCGTGTTCCCGGGCATGCTCATTCACGCACCTTCCCATCTGGCCGATATACGTCTTCCCGCAGGATAGCGGAAATTTATAAACAGAACCTGTGGCACATTTTGTGTACGACTTGGCGTGCTTCTTGCCACAACCACCTTTCTTGCTCCCACATTTAGGATGCGCGGGCATAGCTGGGACAGCTTCCGCGGCGCAGAAAAAACAACTGGCACGCCATTTCTCTTAGCAACCTTTTTTAGGTTTTGTGCCACCCTGTGCATATACGGTACGACCTCAGGTTCACCGTTCTCCGCTCTTGCTCTACCCCAGAACCGTGGTGTTCACTCTTGAACTTCTGGAGGAGCGACTCGGCGACGGCGATGAGGAGCGTGCGAGGGAAACCAGCCAAGGACAGACGACCCAATTGGTTTTGAAAACCCTTCTGCATAACGTGTGAGCACGACCTTGCAAGTGCAGACTCTAGGCAATGTTTAGCTATAGCCCTTTTCACAACAAGGTGTGGGTGCGAGCTAGTTGGTACTCCGTGATCAACACTTCTTGGGCAAAATTTTCTCAGACAACGTATTGCTGTTTTTCATGACGGGAATCAGCGCACGCGAGAGATTGTGGAGGCAGCGAAAATGCAACGGGAGGGCAGCAACTGCGTGAGCATGACGCCAGGTTCTTTGACACAGAAGGAAATGACCTCCTTGGAAGGAACACTACATTTGGGGCTGATGCGCCCTGACAAACTGCACACCTGTGCCACTGGTGCTTTAAATGCGAAGCATTTCTTAGCGAACCTCACGCACCTTGGCCGTTTCTATCTATCTATCTATCTATCTATCTATCTATCTATCTATCTATCTATCTATCTATCTATCTATCTATCTATCTATCTATCTATCTATCTATCTATCTATCTATCTATCTATCTATCTATCTATCCAGCCGCCTGCATCTGGGCGATCTCCCGGTCGTCTCCATAACTTGTAATTTACCAAAATTAGCATAGCAGGGGATCAATGTATGGCGAACACGATTCACAGGCCATGACATGAATAACGCAAAATACCTGTCGCGTACGTCATGAAACCATTTCTCTACGTCATGTGTGGCACATACCCGCATATCAGAGTTCATGTATGCGGGTATGTGCCACAGGTGATACAGTCTCAAACATCACGGTAACGGCGAACACACACACTGACACGCAAGAGAAGCGATAATAATAATTGTTGGGGTTTTATGTCTCAAAACCACGCTATGATTATTAGAGACGCCATGGTTTCGAAACAGTGCGTATAGTACGAGGACACAGAAAGTAAGACAGGACCAGGCGCTGATCAGCGCCTGGTCCTGTCTTACTTTCTGTGTCCTCGTACTATACGCGCTGTTTCTAAACCATGAAGCCTTACCAACAAGCTCAAGCCCATACCCTTATTAGAGACGCCACAGCGAAGGGCTTCGGAAATGTTGACCGTGTGGTATTCTTTAACGGGCACCGAGATCGCACAGTACACGGGCATCTAACATTTTGCCTCCATCGAAATGCGATGTCGTGGCCGGGATCGAACACGCGACCTAAGGGCCAGCAGCCGAGCACCGTACGCGCTGCGCCACCGCGGCCGACGCAAGGAAAGTGATGGAGCTGAAGACAGAACAGCCCTGGAAGACGGTTAACTATCATCCATTCGTCCACGTGGTCCGCAACGTGGACTACGTGGATTACAAGAAAACCGGGGTTATTGCTTCCCTACAACAAATCTGCCGAGAGAACCAGGCCTTTCATCATTACCGGTGACTTCAACATTGACTTATCAAGACCCAACAACGCCTGGCTCTTATACTGCGTGAAAGACGGCTAGGATGTGTGCAGGGCATAAAACGACATCGCTGCCACGTTCTGGACAGGAGGTATCATAGAGCATTTCATCTTAACAGGCTTCCAGGATTTCTACCGGCTGCACTATACCTCGCACTTCACTACACTTAGAACCCTCGTAGCCGCGATCACGTACATATCCGATAACAAGTCCGGTCCAGCTGCCGGTGCTCACTGATCACGGTGATGATGACCTTGTTCAAGAACTGTCAAAAACCCCTTCTACACATACACACAGGTTCGTGAAACGTGCGTGCGTTCTCCGTCTTAACGGACAAGTATAAGCATAACAACTGTAACACAGCTGTAACAACCAAGGAGGTTAAAAAAAATTGCTGGAGTGGCGATTATTGCGCAATAGTGAAGCCGTGCCCACCAAAAGATGGCGGCTGCACCCGCCATCTTAGTAGGTGCACGATAAGCCATCGGCGTTTGGCGAAGGAAAGCGAGCGTTCTCCACGCACGCCAGAGAAAATTAATGTGGCAACTTTTACGGGTCAGATACTGCTGCAAGTGCGTCTGTTTGTTACTAGTTTTCTTAAATAACCCTCAAAGTCATGGCAAATTTTCTTGGATATCAATCGCCAATACTCCTCTTGACGGGTTACTCTTGTCGGCAACAACGATCTTTTATTTTATAATTAACGTAGCTCTTACACTAACTGATCAAAGCCATTTGATCTCTAAGTAGGCACCACCGGAAAAGAGCATGTTTCCGAGCCCTTTGGTGGGCAAAAGCTGGCTTCACTTTCGCTGGCAAGGCGTTTCGAGAGCTTCCACTCTAGAATTTTTAAAGACGATAGTCTTTCTTGGGATACTTAAACGGAGAAATTTTGGTCTGTCTGTCTTTCTGTTTGTCGGCACGTCACTCGATTCAGCCACTCGGCCGAAGTTGAACCACTTGCCCAAGTGCCAGTCATCTTGATCGGCTGACTAGGTTCATACTTGTGTACATTGTTGATCAAAAAGCACACATTACGCATATCTGAGGCGCAACATCACTAGGTAAGTATTAGGTGGTGTGTTCCTTTAATAGAAAATGCATACATACGTAATTCTAAAGACCCTAGTTTCTTAAGCTGCGCTGAAAATGCGACTGTGCTGAAACTTGCCTTCCTCCGTGCCCTCTGCACGAGCTCCTTGTTGTGTTTCGGTTTCGGTTCTGTATTGCACTGTACAAATGCCATGGGGCGCCGCTCTGGCATTCCTGTTATACCCAGGCGACGTGTAAATAAAATATTGTGTGGAGAGTACTCGTTGAGCGCGGGCGTTTCTTCTGCTTCAGCGCTTCGAGCCAAACCGCGTGTTCGGGCTGGCTGGCGTCCCCGCCGGTCACGTTGGTCACCGCCGGTATTCGCCTGCTGCTGCGCCGGGACTACCAGCCCGCAACACAGCACTCATGTTTCCCGACCTATTGCCAGGTGGCGTCCATATCTCGCGCAGCGCCTCTTCTATCGTCTTTAGACGACATTTGCAGCGAAGCACGCAGATACGCGGCCAATTTTTTTTTAAACCCATCTTGGTTTTTTAACCGGCTGCACTATACCTCGCACTTCACTACACTTAGAACCCTCGTAGCCGCGATCGCGGACAGATCCGATAACAAGTCCGGGCCAGCTGCCGGTGCTCACTGATCACGGTGATCATGACCTTGTTCAAGAACTGTCAAAAACCCTGCTACACATACACACAGGTTCGTGAAACGTGCGTGCGTTCTCCGTCATAACGGACAAGTATAAGCATAACAACTGTAACACAGCTGTAACAACTGCGAATGTCATGCACGTGCGACTCGGCTGCGTACCATGTATCTAGGGAAACTTTCCTAAATGAAGCTCAGTTGCGATTAACGCTTGTCCTGTGCATCTGTGTTCCTTCTTTGTCCTGTTCGGATTCGCGCTATCGAATATTGAGGAATATAAGGACGACATGTTAGCTTAGCGCGTCTGGTGTTGGTAACACCCATGTTGCTGTTGGCATCGTTAATCAACTGTAAACAACTGGTTATATAATATATATGCGGCTCTTCAACATATGAGTGTGCGTATACGCATTCCACATTTCTCTAGCGTTATTCCGTAACGTTTCGCTCAATGTGGAAAATTACGCCACAGTCACCATCCCGCGCATGCTTCGCATTCATTCATTCATTCATTCATTCATTCATTCATTCATTCATTCATTCATTCATTCATTCATTCTCTCTATTTTCCAGAATAAAACTAAAACATTACATTCTGGATGGTCTCCTGGGCTAAAAGCTGTAATGAAACAGCTTGACTAGGGCCCAGAAGACCAATTACATGGCAACAAGTGACAGCTGAAAATATTTGCACCAAATGTACAAGTCATATCACACATGGTAGAAAGAAATATATTTACAAAAACAAAGCACATAACAATCTCCGTGTAAGCGTAACTTAGAATAATTTTGAATAAAGACATTTCTAACAACTAACAACACTAACAGAATACTCAAATTTATTTACTGAAAAGAAATTGTAATACTACAAGTAAAAGAAGAAAAAATAGCAATAGTACACCTGTAATTCTGGCACTAAACTACACGAAACAATAATATCAACACAATATAATGAAAGAAAAGCATAGTAGCTAATCATATACAACAATATACAGTGAAATGCAGTACAACATTAAGTAATTGAAATGTGTGAATAGATTAGTAATTCAGAAATATTTCGCGTAATGTATTTAGCGCAGCTTTATGTAAATGTTTATGCTTATTAAGAATACATGGGAGGTTATATTTCAAGGACTGAAGTTTATAGTCAGTGCGAAAGCGCGGTATAAGCCATCCTCCTACATTACGAGTATTGATAGCGTGACTGTTGCGTTGCAGTGCAGCAGTTAACTCGATAAATTGTTTAAATGAAGAAGAACATATGTAAAATGATAACATCGATTCCCACGGTACGTGGGATCTGCCGGATTTGTTTGTTTTGTCATAGTCATATTTGTATATATATATATATATATATATATATATATATATATATATATATATATATATATATATATATATATATATAGTCGAGAAAGGAAGACAAAACGTACGAAACAAGCTTTACTAACGTTTCGGCAGGAGGGCCTGCCTTCGTCAGAGTGAATGGTTAGAGATGCCACGCAGGGCATATATACAAGGCGCTTGCGTCCGTATCGCAAGACTAAGTGATTTTCACTTTTTTGGACAAGCGATATTACAAATCAAGATATATACGTGGTCATACACAATGCACGTGGCAATGTACAATAATAGTATGGCACATCTTAGATAGATAGAAACTTGTGTGCATTGAACAAAGTATACAAAACAGCAAAACAAACTGCAAACTGCGCACAACCAAAAGAGAACCGCGAAATTCGTACAGTAGTTTATATGGACATAAAGGCAGCAGGATAATCTCGGTCAAACAGGGATGAAAATAATACAAATAAATAAATTAGATACAAGAAGCGCGCAAAGCATGTACGTTCAAAATAATGAGTGACACAGGCCGCAGGCGTTGCGTACGCGATGATAGCCAAATAGTGAACCGCGCGCAAGCAACATACGTTGTCATAAAATAGTGATTAACAAGGCAAAATACAAGCAAGTGCATCCGAGCTCTCGTTCATTCCGTCAGACAAAGTTTTCAATTTATGAATTAGGAATGATTCTCTAACCTCGCGTTCATGATGTGATTTAAAACCTGATTCAAGTATTGTGGCTCTTATATTACTAAAGGAATGGCCTACGTCGGTGACATGCCTCGAAACTGGTAAGTGAGGAAGGGCATGCACATGAGCTTTATGATTGTTAAAACGGTACCTAAAGGCAGTTTCAGTTTGACCTATATACTGTATATGACAGATGGAGCATTCAAGCAAATAAACCACATTCGCTGAGTCACAATTGAAATCGCCCCTGATTTTCAACTTGAAGTTAGTCCACTGTGCTGGTTGCCAGGGTAGCCGTTGTCATGTGAGCGCACACTTTGCAACGGGGCTTTTTACAAGGATGGCAACCAACCATGTGGGTGTTGTCATTGCCTTTGGTTTTAGAGGAAGTTAACAAATCGCGCAAATTTTTGCCTCGTCTGTAGACAACACGGGGTGGTTCTGGAAAGGCTCTTGTAAGACGTTCGCTCTGCATAAGCATGTTGTGGTGTTTTCGAAGAATAACTGCGACATTAGGGGCCGATGCACTATGGGTTAACACCAAGTTAATCTGTGAACGAGTCTTAGCATTTTCCTTCGTTCTGCTGAGTGCTGTTCGGTCTAATGCGTCGGCGCGCTTTACTGCGTCATCGATTACCTTGGGCGGATATTTCTGTTGAAGAAGTTCAGTGCGTAATCGGTTACAATTAGCATCAAAATCAGACTGTTCTGAGCATATTCGCTTAAAGCGTAAGGCCTGGCTATAAGGTATGCTCAGTTTGCAATGCCTTTTGTGGCTGCTTTCAAAATGTAAGTACCTGTGTCTGTCGGTGGGCTTGCGGTACAGTTTCGTGGTTAATTTCGTACTATTCAGACATACTGTCACGTCGAGAAAGTTAATAGTGATTGGTGAATATGTGTGCGAAAATGATATGGAGGGTGAACATTGTTAAAGTCCGAAATGAAAGACAAAAGTTCCGCCTCTCCATGTGACCAAATTATGAATATGTCGTCAATGAATCTCTTATAGTAAAAAGGCTTCAACGAACGACCCGACAAGAAATTATTCTCAAGGATTCCCATGAAGATATTCGCATAATTTGGCCCTATTTTTGTACCCATTGACGTACCGCTTACCTGAACGTAATGCACATCGTTAAATTCAAAGTTGTTGTACCGTAGTATCATTTCCAGCATGATAGCTATAGTGGAGCTATCAATAGAATTATCAAGAGCGGAGTGATCATAAGCCTCAACCACGGCCCTTATACCGTCCAAGTGAGGTATGTTTGTGTAAAGAGATGCAACATCGAGAGTGACAAGGAGAGAGTTGTTGGGTACAGTAGGTTGTTAATATCTGACAGAAAGTGGTCAGTATCACGTAAAAATGATGGAAACGTGGGTGGTATCCGGCTGATCAGGCCATCTACGTAACGTGATAGGTTTTCTGTTACTGTACCTATGCCGGAAACAATTGGGCGACCAGGGTTATTTTCTTTATGAATCTTTGGCAACAAGTAGAATCTACCTGCGACCGGATTTAGAGGGATCAAAGAAACTGCCCTTTCATTTAATTTTTTATCCTTTATCAGTGCCCTTATTGTGCTATCTAGCATTGCTTTATAATCTTCAGTCGGATCGGCATCGAGCCGTTTGTAAAACGACCTATCATCCAGTTGGCGTCTAGCTTCAGCGATATATTTATTCGTGTCCATAACCGCAATGGCACCACCCTTGTCAGCAGGTTTGATCGTGAAACCAGCAGGTTTGATCAGTGCGCCCACTTAGATTCGCTATAGCTTGCAGTTCTAGGTTAGATAAGTTTCCTTTGAAAGAACGTCGTTCGTTATAAGCCTGAATAATATCTCGCGTCACCGCTTTAATAAACATGTCAAGATGTTTGTCCCGTTGTGGCGCAGGTGTCCAGCGTTTAGCCGATGGCAAAGCTGTTGGATCGTCGGCCGGAGCCGGCTGATCGAAGAAGTATTCGCGCAGCCTCATATTTCGTGCGAAGTTATCTAAATCTTTGTACAACTGAAATTCATTGTAATTACCACTTGCAGGACAAAAGCTTAGGCCACGGGATAAAAGGCTTAGTTCTTCTTTAGATAAAGTAGCGCTTGAAATATTAATAATATTATCGGCTACAGGTGCAC
Organism: Rhipicephalus sanguineus; assembly: GCF_013339695.2. Classification (NCBI taxonomy): domain Eukaryota; kingdom Metazoa; phylum Arthropoda; class Arachnida; order Ixodida; family Ixodidae; genus Rhipicephalus; species Rhipicephalus sanguineus. The sequence goes on along the minus strand of NC_051182.1, from coordinate 6,508,399 downwards.
GTATTGTTTCCTGGACCGAAGATAGAGGCGTTGAGCTTTGAAGTGTTACGCCGTCTCTGAGCAGCTTTTTACATTTACGTGAGTTAAGTTCGTCGCGTTTCCTTAATATTAATATTTCAAGCGCTACTTTATCTAAAGAAGAACTAAGCCTTTTATCCCGTGGCCTAAGCTTTTGTCCTGCAAGTGGTAATTACAATGAATTTCAGTTGTACAAAGATTTAGATAACTTCGCACGAAATATGAGGCTGCGCGAATACTTCTTCGATCAGCCGGCTCCGGCCGACGATCCAACAGCTTTGCCATCGGCTAAACGCTGGACACCTGCGCCACAACGGGACAAACATCTTGACATGTTATTAAAGCGGTGACGCGAGATATTATTCAGGCTTATAACGAACGACGTTCTTTCAAAGGAAACTTATCTAACCTAGAACTGCAAGCTATAGCGAATCTAAGTGGGCGCACTGATATCACGATCAAACCTGCTGACAAGGGTGGTGCCATTGCGGTTATGGACACGAATAAATATATCGCTGAAGCTAGACGCCAACTGGATGATAGGTCGTTTTACAAACGGCTCGATGCCGATCCGACTGAAGATTATAAAGCAATGCTAGATAGCACAATAAGGGCACTGATAAAGGATAAAAAATTAAATGAAAGGGCAGTTTCTTTGATCCCTCTAAATCCGGTCGCAGGTAGATTCTACTTGTTGCCAAAGATTCATAAAGAAAATAACCCTGGTCGCCCAATTGTTTCCGGCATAGGTACAGTAACAGAAAACCTATCACGTTACGTAGATGGCCTGATCAGCCGGATACCACCCACGTTTCCATCATTTTTACGTGATACTGACCACTTTCTGTCAGATATTAACAACCTTACTGTACCCAACAACTCTCTCCTTGTCACTCTCGATGTTGCATCTCTTTACACAAACATACCTCACTTGGACGGTATAAGGGCCGTGGTTGAGGCTTATGATCACTCCGCTCTTGATAATTCTATTGATAGCTCCACTATAGCTATCATGCTGGAAATGATACTACGGTACAACAACTTTGAATTTAACGATGTGCATTACGTTCAGGTAAGCGGTACGTCAATGGGTACAAAAATAGGGCCAAATTATGCGAATATCTTCATGGGAATCCTTGAGAATAATTTCTTGTCGGGTCGTTCGTTGAAGCCTTTTTACTATAAGAGATTCATTGACGACATATTCATAATTTGGTCACATGGAGAGGCGGAACTTTTGTCTTTCATTTCGGACTTTAACAATGTTCACCCCTCCATATCATTTTCGCACACATATTCACCAATCACTATTAACTTTCTCGACGTGACAGTATGTCTGAATAGTACGAAATTAACCACGAAACTGTACCGCAAGCCCACCGACAGACACAGGTACTTACATTTTGAAAGCAGCCACAAAAGGCATTGCAAACTGAGCATACCTTATAGCCAGGCCTTACGCTTTAAGCGAATATGCTCAGAACAGTCTGATTTTGATGCTAATTGTAACCGATTACGCACTGAACTTCTTCAACAGAAATATCCGCCCAAGGTAATCGATGACGCAGTAAAGCGCGCCGACGCATTAGACCGAACAGCACTCAGCAGAACGAAGGAAAATGCTAAGACTCGTTCACAGATTAACTTGGTGTTAACCCATAGTGCATCGGCCCCTAATGTCGCAGTTATTCTTCGAAAACACCACAACATGCTTATGCAGAGCGAACGTCTTACAAGAGCCTTTCCAGAACCACCCCGTGTTGTCTACAGACGAGGCAAAAATTTGCGCGATTTGTTAACTTCCTCTAAAACCAAAGGCAATGACAACACCCACATGGTTGGTTGCCATCCTTGTAAAAAGCCCCGTTGCAAAGTGTGCGCTCACATGACAACGGCTACCCTGGCAACCAGCACAGTGACTAACTTCAAGTTGAAAATCAGGGGCGATTTCAATTGTGACTCAGCGAATGTGGTTTATTTGCTTGAATGCTCCATCTGTCATATACAGTATATAGGTCAAACTGAAACTGCCTTTAGGTACCGTTTTAACAATCATAAAGCTCATGTGCATGCCCTTCCTCACTTACCAGTTTCGAGGCATGTCACCGACGTAGGCCATTCCTTTAGTAATATAAGAGCCACAATACTTGAATCAGGTTTTAAATCACATCATGAACGCGAGGTTAGAGAATCATTCCTAATTCATAAATTGAAAACTTTGTCTGACGGAATGAACGAGAGCTCGGATGCACTTGCTTGTATTTTGCCTTGTTAATCACTATTTTATGACAACGTATGTTGCTTGCGCGCGGTTCACTATTTGGCTATCATCGCGTACGCAACGCCTGCGGCCTGTGTCACTCATTATTTTGAACGTACATGCTTTGCGCGCTTCTTGTATCTAATTTATTTATTTGTATTATTTTCATCCCTGTTTGACCGAGATTATCCTGCTGCCTTTATGTCCATATAAACTACTGTACGAATTTCGCGGTTCTCTTTTGGTTTGTGCGCAGTTTGCAGTTTTGTTTTGCTGTTTTGTATACTTTGTTCAATGCACACAAGTTTCTATCTATCTAAGATGTGCCATACTATTATTGTACATTGCCACGTGCATTGTGTATGACCACGTATATATCTTGATTTGTAATATCGCTTGTCCAAAAAAGTGAAAATCACTTAGTCTTGCGATACGGACGCAAGCGCCTTGTATATATGCCCTGCGTGGCATCTCTAACCATTCACTCTGACGAAGGCAGGCCCTCCTGCCGAAACGTTAGTAAAGCTTGTTTCGTACGTTTTGTCTTCCTTTCTCGACTGCATTTCCCACCGGATCCATTGAACTTCATCCTCGCATATATATATATATATATATATATATATATATATATATATATATATATATATATATATATATATATATATATATATTGTAAGGGAAGAGAACAGAGACAACGCCCGTACGCTAGGCCAGCTGTTCTATTCTGTTCTGTGCCGCGTGAGCCCGTGACCCACAACCCAGTTCGGCTTCAATCATCACATTCGGCCACACTGCGTCGGTTCATTTCTTTAAAAAAAAAAAACACCCACGAAACGCGACTTGTCAGTTCTGCCGAAGCTCTCTTTTCTTGAGACGAGACACGTGCACAGAAAAATTGTTTTTCCTGCGTTTGTCCGCACTCGTTTCACAGGACGGATAACATGATACACGCCACGTGTTCTCACCCAGCCTTTCAGTGATGACGAAAGGTCCTTCATACTTCGGGTCAAGCTTTTTGCCCGGCGATTGCGCGCATCGTTGTACCCACACCTCGTCTCCGACCTTGTACTGCGGCCCTGGGCGGTGACGGCGGTCATAGTACCGTTTCTGGGCCTCTTGCGCGTTTGCAGCTGTCTTGCGTGCCCTAGCCCGGATGACGCGGCAGGCGGTCTGTCGTGAAGCGGTGCGCCCGACTTTTAAGGGGGTGCTCAAATTCTTGACGGCCGTCAGCTTCGGAATCTGTCCGTAGACAACTTCATAAGGTGAAGTTCCAATGGAAACCTGGAACGCCGTGTTAATCGCGTACGCGGCTGCCTGCAGGTGCTCATCCCAGTCTGCTTCATTTGGTTTCTTGTTGTTGCAGTAAGGAGTGAGTCGAGCCAATAGGGTCTGGTTGTACCTCTCCGTTAGGCCATTCGCTTGTGGATGGTATGCTGAAGTGAACTGATGATCGACACCTGCATTTCGGAGGTACGATCGGAGTTCACGACTTCGGTAAGTGGTTGCTCTGTCTGAAATGATCTTCTTAGGTAGGCCGTGCTTCCATTCAAAGCGGTCCTGTAGAAATTTTATTACAAAGCCAGCGGCGAGAGAGGGCACCGCAGCAACTTCCACAAACTTCGACAAGTGGTCCACTGCCACTACAATGTATCTGTTCCCTGCGGCTGTAGTTGGTAATGGACCGACGTGATCAATCCCGATGGTGTTGAAAATAGTGTCAGGGAGTGGAATAGGTGTTAGTAGTCCATGTTGGCATCCCGGGCGACGCTTATGCTTTTGGCAGACCTCGCAGCTTGCGACGTACAATTGAACGCTTCTCTCCATCCTCGGCCACCAGAAACGTTCCTGGATCTTCCGCAGAGTAGCTCGTCGGCCTACGTGTCCACCTTCCGGGGCATCGTGGATGGCGTGCAGGATTTCAGAACGCATGGTCGATGGAATCACTAAGAGGTGGCGTTCTTCTTGGTTGCTGGTCCAATGACGTCGATACAATGTTCTTCCGCGGAGGACAAACTTTGAATTCATCTGCGTGTCTTCGAGCGACGTTATGATTGCTGCCAAATCTGAATCGTACCGCTGAGAGTTCGAAACATCCTGCTGCGAGAACCAAATCCAGCCTTCTTTAGGTTGTGGTAAGCTTTCCTCGCAAGGGTTCCGCGATAGCGCATCGGCAACCTGGTTTAGCGCCCCTGCTCGATGCTTCACGTCGTAAGTGTAGTCTTGCAGTCGGATGATCCAGCGGGCGAACTTGTGCTTCAGGTGTTGCTTGGCAAACATCCACGCAATCGCAGCGTTGTCCGTCACCACCGTGAACTTGCGGCCGAACAAGTAGTGACGAAACTTCTCGTCCACGCTCCAGACAACAGCCAGGCACTCCAACTCGTTCGAGTGGTAATGGCGTTCCGTGTCCGATAACTTGCGGCTGGCGTAAGCTACAACATGTTCAACTCCGTCTGGGTCGCGCTGAACGAGGACCGCTCCTAGACCCACCTGGCTTGCGTCAGTGTGAACCTCAGTGTCCCATTTGTCCTGGAAATGACTCAAAACGGGGCACTGTGTCAGACGGTGCTTGAGGGTTTGAAAGGCGGCATCTTGTGAAGGGCCCCACACAAAAGTCGACGCTTTCTTAAGCATATTTGTGAGTGGAGCTGCTGTCGATGCGAAGTTGGGAACAAACTTGCGCAAGTACGAGGCGAGACCTAAAAATGCCTGCAGCTGTTTCAAAGACGTTGGAGTAGGAAAGTTTGCTACCGCTGCTACTCTTTCAGGCAAAGGTTGAATACCGTCTGCAGAAATGGTGTGTCCTAAGTATGGGATGGTGGCCGAGAGAAATTGGCATTTTTCTCTGTTCAGTCGGAATCCGGCATTGAACAGCCTTTGGAGAACTTCATCCAAGTTCCGAAGGTGTTCTTTCTCCGTTGTGCCCACGACCAATATGTCGTCCAGATACACGACACACGCATGATCTTTCAATGTGCCGAGGGCAATATTCATGGCGCGCTGAAATGTACTTGGTGCTGTTCGCAGCCCAAAAGGCATGCGGTTAAACTCGTAGAGACCGGAAGGTGTCCGGAACGCTGTTTTGCACTTGTCTTCTTGAGCAACGTTAATTTGCCAATATCCCGCACGAAGATCAAGTGATGAAAAGAATTTAGAGTGCCGTACCGTGTCAATGGCGTCGTCGATGCGGGGCAGTGGGTAGGAATCGGGAATGGTGTGCTTGTTTAATTCCCGATAATCGACACAAAACCTGAGGCTCCCATTCTTCTTCCGGACAAGGACGACGGGTGCGGCCCAGGGACTAGACGATGGTCTAATTACGTTAGCTGCCAGCATTTCCTGCACTTGTTCGGCAATGACGGCTCGTTCGCGTTCGGCGTAGCGTCGTAGTGGTATAGAGATGGGCGCATGGCCATCTGTGGGTATGCGATGTTCAAGTAAGCTTGTCCCTGGGAGCTGCGATGTACTTTCCGCGAAGATCCGTCTATGTCGTTCTAGCAGTGAGGAAAGGGTAGTAGGTCCGTCAAGCTCACCTGCAGTGACTGCAGTAGTTGCGGAACCCGCGCCTAATGGACGTAGAAAAACTCCACCACCCTTGATGACAAGCTGTACGTCGCCAGACAGAAGATAATCCGCTCCCAGGACCATATCGGCGGGTAGGTCCTCGAAGACGGGAACGGCAGCAAGTAACTTGCTCCCGGCTTCGGTGTGGAGCTGCAGGTCCACCGCACCTACAGGGAGTACGCTGCCGCCTAGGCCCCGTAGGGGCAGCTCGGTCCAAGGCTGGAGGGTGACTGGGGCGTGACGGCGAAGCAGCGCCGTTCGCTGGGCTCCAGTATCCACGAGTGCCGTGAGCTCACCGATGCCGTCGACGCGGATCCGAACTGTTGGAAGCGGCCGGGCTTGGAACTGGATGGCTTGGCGCGGCGCTTGTGGGCAGGCCTCGTATCCATGCCCAAAGCACCCGCAGGAAAAGCATCCGCGCCGCGTGGTAGCGGGTTCCGGTAGGGAGACTGCAGGAGCGCGGCGTCTTGCAGTTTCCTGCAACTCTGCCGCTTGTCGGATAAAAGCGTCGATGTCATGATGGACTGCCTGCACAGACAGTATGGCCGCATGCGTCGCATCGTATATGCCATCGATGACATACTGTCTGGCTGCCGGAGAGGGCCAGGCAATATCGCAAGCTTGCAGGAGGCATAATTTGTCGCAGATGTATGCGGCAATGTCTTCAGTTCGGGCTTGCCGGCGAGACCGCATCTCCATGAAGCGAGTGTCATAGGCTCCCGGAAGCGGTGCAAATGTGGACGTGAGGGCCGCGCACCAAGTAGTCCATGAGGCATACTTGCTTCCCTGAAGACGATGCCAGGCTTGTGCAGCTCCCCGGAGGCGCCCTTCTGCGACGGATTTCTTCGTAGACTCTGGCCAAGAGTATTTCGTGGCGACAGAGACGACGGTCGAGACCCAGGTGGTAGGATCGTCCTGAAACCCGCGAAATTCCGGAATAGCAGTCTCAGGTAGCGGCCCAGGTGCGGCGCATCCAATGGCGGAAGTGGAGCTACTTGCTATGTTGTTGAGGCGTTGCGTCAACACGCCCAAGAACCGGGTCACTTCGGAGTCGCAACCCTGTGGTTGAGCCGCCGTGGAGGCCTGGACGCCGTCCCCGGAAGGTAGTGGCTGCGAGTCCGAAAGCACTCGTCCGCTTCGAAGGTTGATAGAGGCAGGCGGATTCACGACTTCTGAGGGCTCTGTGTTTTGCGACTGCGCCATTGTAAGGGAAGAGAACAGAGACAACGCCCGTACGCTAGGCCAGCTGTTCTATTCTGTTCTGTGCCGCGTGAGCCCGTGACCCACAACCCAGTTCGGCTTCAATCATCACAATATATATATATATATATATCTATATATATATATATATATATATATATATATATATATATATATATATATATATATATATGTCACATGTTGATAATAAATTTAGTTGGAAGTTTGCGCCCGTCCGTGTCTGTTTCGTCCGTTGTCGGAGAAAATTTTGCGCAAGAAGTGTTGACCCTTTTCACAGTTTTGGAATGCGTCGACTCATATGCCAGCAATTCGTTTGTAAACCTAGGCGAATAGAGCCAACAGGCATGACACCTCTGCGGGGTAATGTTCAAGTCTGAAAACTGCAAAGAGCCACCAGCCGGCAACTCGTGTGTAAACACCAATCCCTTCCCGAGTCGGGAAAGGGCCGCTGACACATTGTTAACAATGGGCTGATATTCAGCGCTTGTTAATTTCTTTGAAACGTAAACGTATACGTTCATACAGCTGTGAGCTGTATGAACGTATACAAATCATTGAAGGGTGGGTGGAGGTAACAGCATGACATAAGTTGGAACAAAAAGTAAAGCAAACCTAATGCAAGACTTAGAATTCTGAAAGTGGCACTCGTACTGGCTGCGTTGGTAAACTTGTGATTAACTGCGAGCGGTCTTCAGTTTCTTCGATGCTATAAAACATAGAGGGGAATCCGGTGCTGGTTTGTATGTGGGGCTCTCTGAGCGTCGCTTTAACCCCCGTAGGAATGATTGGAGGAACAGGATTCGGATGGATTTCATCCTTGAGATTCTCGACGCTTGTTTACCGAGTGTAAAACAAAGTGATGAAGTTATTTCCAAATAAAGCTTGCTTCATTCTTCGGTACGGTAAACTTGTTGCAGAAAGTTTGCGCACGGTGAGATTGAAGCGAAACCGATACATATTCAGCCATCAGGGTATTTGCCTTGCTCTGCCATTGCATTCCAGATTTGGCATTGCCAATTTATGAATTATTGTATTTTACAACTGAAAACAAACATGCGTGTTTTTCACTCTAAATGCGCATCATATACAGGGTGTCTTTTTAGAAAATACAGATTTTGCACAGAAATCCTACTACAGTAAGGCTATTGTCGTTTTCGCACACGCACTCCACATCGAGGCGGAAAAACTTTGGCCCAGTTGAAATGACACTGTTATAAATAACTACCAAAAGCTCGTTAATTAACTTTTTTAATTATCGACTTGAAGGCAGGCGCTTGTATTAGAAAGTTGTAGCCCGTACCAATTTATGGCATACTTATTTGTTACAAATCACAGCACGTATTTCGAGATATTCTTCATCGAATATCAAGGGCGAAATCGAAACTGATCGCGCAAAGCGCGCACGAAGCGCGACCGTTCAGCTATGTCAGACCGGAACTGCCCGTCAGATGGGAGCGACGAAATTTGAATGAAGGCGCGCCACGGCCGTATATTTTCGTGAAAAGCTGCAAGTCATCTGACTTGTGCCCGCGCATTGCCTTATTTCCGCGCGTAGTGTTTGGTGCTTATCCGTTTCTTTCGAACTGTGCATATGAAAACCGCGACATCAACCTTTTCTTTGTCTGGTAACCATAAAACTCAGCGGCTGCCACTTCGGTAATTCTTGCAGACCCGCGAAATAGTTATTCGCGCCTCTTTATAGTTTAAGAAAGAAACACGTAAGCACCACCCGTTGCACAGAAACATTAAGCTGTCTACGTGTGTATTTCATAATGCTTGCCGATTCTCCTGGCCGGATTATTCTTCTGCGCGCCTTCATTCGAATTTCGTCACTTTCATGTCACGTTTCGTCCCGGTGTTCCGCCGAAGTTTGGGCGCGCCGGGCGCGATCAGTTTCGATTTCACCCTTGAAATTCGATGATGAATATCTCGAACTACGTGCAACTCTCGTGATTTCTAAAAAATGGGTGTGCCCTAAATTGGCACGCACTACAACTTTCCAATATGAACACCTGCCCTCAAGTCAATAATTATAAAGTTAATTAACGAGTGTTTTGGTAATTAGTGGCAGCAGTGTCATTTTAACCGCGGCTATGTTTTTGCGCCTCGGCATAGAATTCATGTGCGAAAACGGCAAGAGGCTTACTGCCATAGAATTTTTATAAAAAACTGTATTGTTTCAAAGAAAACACCCTGTATTTATAGGCTTCCCAAGCAACGCTCAGCGGCGCTGCTGGATGGATGGATGGATGCTATGAGCGTCCCCTTTGTAACGGGGCGGTGACATGTCTGCCACCAGGCTCGGAGAAAAAAAAAAAACCTTCCTTGTTTTATGTTGGCCTAATACCTTATTTACATTGATTAAATCTATGTTATTATACCAAAAAAATATAAATTCACGGTCTATCTCTCTGCCTCTTAACGCAGAATGACCTTATTTTTCCCCCCATTATTTATTTTTGTTCTTTATCTCTACTTTTCTGCCACCAATACTCTAACCGTCTCTTACTTATTTCTATCGCGGACGTGTTCAGCTTTCCATTGCTGTCCCTAAAACCCAAGGCTTCATGTAGACTCGTGCCCACACGTATACCTGGGTGTATATCGCCACATTCAATCAGTACATGTTCCATCGTTTCCTTAGGCTCTTCACAGGCAGCGCCATCTTTGGCAGAAAAATAATAACTGGAGTGTAAGCAGCGCGCGTTTTCCCTTCTCTCCACCGCGTTGCCGCTCGCTTCTGCGCACGTGCAGAGCTCTCGCGGTGCACTTGCGGCGAAAGCGCTTGCAGTGCGGCTTCAAAAGGATCTTGAAGCTTGACTGGCACTTCCGAAAAGCGAACTTGATAAAAGCAGAAAGGCTCGCCAATCACGTTAACGGTGCAGAGCAGACGGTCGACGACAACGACGCCCGACTCAAAGCGAAATGCATTTCCCAAGTCGCGATTACACCGTTTAGGACGTATACCTCGAGGTAAGTGTCAATCTGTCATGTTAAAGATGAGTAATGATCCACATGCACTCCGACATGAAGCCGTACACGCTATCGATGTCCTGCGGTGTGGACTACGAATCATATGATTGTTGTTTTGATATGACATGCTTACAGTAGCAGCCGTGTACTTTCGTGAACAAACGTTTGCGGCGTGCGAAAAAAAAAATTATACGGGCATGGCACTGTTTCCTGAGAAGGTTAGAGTCAAGTCCTCCGTGCCGCTGGAGCATCACCCGCCGTTTAAGACGCGAGGCAGCTAGCTGAGCTTTAACCACTGTGAAGCAAGATGAACTGCTCACCTCGTTTTTTCGGCTCTCGCGTCATGCTTGCAGTCTCTTTTTATGATATCGAGTTGACAGGCGTATAAAACCTGCTGCGCCGAACGCGGCTAGAAAATCGCACAAAGTCAGAAGGTGGTTACTTCAAGGTTGCAGTTGCAAAGAATGTATTAAGTGCGAGTTATATTTAGCGGCTTAAATATATATCACCCTAATAAAGTGACAAAAACAAAGCAAGCCTGCAGACCGAGGTCAAAGTTTGCTGAAAATGCACAGACGTCCGTCCGGCGTGATAAAGCAGCCTTCCCGACGCGTGAATTGCAGGCGCCGGACTTCTGACAATGTGCCAAGTTGAGATGAATTGAACCAACCGCGCAACGCTAACGGTATAACGTGAGTGTGAACGTTCAACAACGACGGGTAGGTCTCACGTTCATGGGAAATCAAAACACAAAGTTGCTTCACCTACAACCGTAACTGGACTTTCACAATGCGAGAAGACAGCGAGTAATCATTACTGTAGTCGCTGCGTGCATGCGCCGCGTTACTTACAGATTCAGGTAGTCGAAACGAACGAACTCGGTGAACTCAGACAGCCAAAATAGAAGGCGAGACAGCGCTGTCAGCTATCCACGCTTGCCGACTTTATTTCTCGTGCGACACGCTCGGGAACCGATACAGTTTAAACACGTGAATCGTGTGCCTTGGTGTTGTCTGCACTGTTGTGGCAGGCCACTAAACCGCAATACTTCGGACCTCGCTTGCGCTTCCGCGGGGTCGCATCTGCCATGGCGGAAATGCGCAGCTTCGCACAGCAAGCATCTCGGTTCAACGTGCCGAGCTGAAGGCCCCCCAGTTACCCGCACCGACAGAAGAACGCGTGCGCACGTGCGCTACCGCTGCCGTGAAAGGGGCTGAGTCGGCCGCGCATGCACTACAGAGCTTTCCGACAGAGCCGCAGCGCGGCCAGCGCGGCGCTGTCGTCGCGCCGCAAACTTGAGCTTGGGTTCCCTATAGACCTTTTCACAGACGGCTCCCTGGGCGCCGCCATAGTTCTCTTTGGGCTGCGCTAAATAGGCATGACCCCCCAAAAATGCACTACCGAGGCTGTGACCTCGGCCTTTTTACTCCCGCGCGCAGCCCAACATGGCGGTGTTTTTTCTCTACTGTGAAAAGGTGTATAGAAATAAAAATACTCTATCGAGCGAGAAACACTAAACGTGTGTTCTGCTTCGACGTCAGGCGCGTCTGACGTCGCTTCGTCGTTTTGCAGCCAGGTTGACCCTGCCTTGTCAAGACACGCTTACAAAAAAAGGCGTGAAATCTGTGCAGTCCCGTGCCGAAAGAACTGTAGGAGTGGTGTTAGACAGCAGGAGCGCTTGTGCTTGGGCCTTGTCCTTTATGTAAGAAGTCCGCGCTAAAAGCTTGTAACTAAAGAACACTGTCTTAGTTTGAGCACCTGGACGCAAATGACCAGTATTAAATGAAGCGGCACAGCCTTTTTTGCAGGCTGTGTTCTTTTGTAGCGTTAGCTACACTTGCCTAGCCGCAGCCGATTTCGCGTGGATGGTCATGCGCCGTGCTGCGCATGCGCGAGGATCAGTGATGTCACACAGCTGGGTCTCCGGAGCTGGCATCTCACGCGCTCTCCGACACCGCCGCGCGCGGCTCGCCGCTGCTGGTCTGCGCGTTCGGGAGGAGTGGCGTCGTAGGCGCGGCAGACACGCTGGCGCCGGCGCGCGCGGCTCACCGCTGCTGTTCTGCGCCGCATTCGAGAGGAGTGACGTCGTAGCCATAGACACAGTGGTGCCGGCGCGCGCGGAGCTATTCGCCTTCGCTGTGCAGTCGCCGTTCTGAATGGTCTGACACTGCGCTGGGGTCGCTTGATAGCGCCTCTGACTGGCGTTTGCAGGTGGGTAACGCCATGGAGAAGGAGAGCGCAAATGCTGCTCGACGGCGCAGAAGAGCCAAGAAGCTTATCTCATCGGATCCCGAAGTAGTTGCCTGGCAATTAGCTGTTCAGCGTACGAAGAATGCACAGAAGAAGGCTAATAATCCTAGACAATCTGGAAAGCGAAGAACATTCAGCTGAACCTTTGCTAACGCTACGTATATCCTGGCATAGCCGAGCAAAGCCACTGCAAAGTTTTTTCTCTTTCCAGTTACGGGTTTCATTACTGCTGCCAGATTTGGAAAGTATGCTTTTTATTGTGTACACCAAGTCTCGCACTCTCACCTTTCTAACAGCACTCCTACACTTCTCTCGGAGCATAAACTTTTGCAATACAAGAAAGATAGAAGCAACAATGGCAGAATTGCGATGAAGAATCTCTAAATATGTATATACATGCAAGGAACCAGTGTGGTGATGACTCCTTTATGTTCGATATGCAATTAGGTAGAGACATTTGATCAGTTTGTGGGATGACGTGAGGCGTTCACTTTCCCACATATTTTATTGCTGCGTGCTCTCCGCTGTACAATCACAGCCGCTGTCGTTCTTGCGGGCGTCTTCTTCTCACGCGCTAGGCTCGAACGTGCGGAGCAGCTGAAGCGCAATTTCGTCGTCTTCTCTCGCGTTGACGGCTCGCCATAGGGCCCCCCCCTCTAGCGAGGTAGCCAGTGCGCGAAGGAGCGATCCTTATGAGTAGCTGGTAGTTGCTACTGTTGCGAAGCGCGTTCGTCTGGTGTTGGAGGATGGCTTGTCGTCTGCTAGGACGGCGTCGGTGTCGAGGAAGGCCGGCTTAATGCGGTCAATGGAGACACTGTCCTCGCGTCCATTAATCAGCAGGACAAAATGCTTGGGGCACCGCTTGATGACTCTAAAGGGTCCGTCGTAAGGCAGTTGTAGTGGTGGTCTGATAGCGTCGTGCCGTACGAAGACGTGTGTGCAATCCCGCAGAGCACGACTGACGAAACTTGGGCGTGAGTGTTCACGTGGTGGGATAGGAGACACGTCTTTCATGGCGTTCCTGAGGCGACTGGCATAATCAGCAACGTCCGCAAGAACGACAGCGGCTGTGGTTGTACAGCGGAGAGCACGCAGCAATAAAATATGTGGGAAAGTGAACGCCTCACGTCATCCCACAAGTTCTTGCTGAATTGCCGACGTTTTTCCTCCGTCAGGACACGAACCATCAATACTATAATGCGGCAACCTGGTACGTCATTTGCTCCATCTTTTATGCTGTTGTTTTCAGTTTCCGTGCTGGCACATGCGGACAGGAATATATGCATTGCTGGGGATAAAACTGCATCTGAATCAAATTGATGCAGTTGTTCCATCAATTTATCATATTAAATGCGAAGCATCTTTTGGCGAACCAAAGGGGCTTTGAACGTCTCCATCTACCTAGCTAGCTATCTATCCATCTAGCCGCCGACGTCTGAACGCTTTCATGGTCCCCTACTTATCTTAGTATATACCAAAATTGGCGTAGGAGGACATGAATGTATGGTGAAGAAGGTTCACAGGCTTTTACATGAATAAGGTGAGTTGCCTGTCGCGTACGTCACCAAATCCTTTCGACTAGTCACGTGTGGCACATACCCGCATACCACCGTCCGTGGTATATGCGCCACAGGCGATAACACAGCTTATATCAACCCAGCGATAGCAGCAATTGACAGGGTAACGCGATGGCTTTAAGGATCCCGTGTTCAGATAATGCTGTGCTGGCGACGGTGGTGTTATCCATCAAGGAAAAATTCCGACCGAAGCGTAGAATAAAAATCACGGATTGAGCAGGAATCGAACCCAGGCATTCTGCATAACAATCACGCACTCTACTACACAGCCACGCTAATGTTTCAAAGCGCTTCCGAAAAATACCGTAAGCAAGCTACATGTCGGGGCAACGCCAGTCGTGTTTGCAGTTGTGGCTATCGGCTGTTATAATAATATAACAAACAATACATAAATATGGCTGCGCAAGCTACGGTCAAGCGTTGCTTGAATACGCCGACGACTGTCACTCGTGATACGCAAAACATCGCACCGTAGTGCGCACTTCGTTGCCATAAAGCAGACCCTTCGCACGCAAGCGCAGTCGGCGTGCCTGGTAAGCCCACAATATACGCACACCTACTAAATATACACACGGGTCTGTAGTCTTTTGCCTCCATCGAAATACCACCGCCGCGGCCGGTATACCATCCCGCGGCCTTCGGGTCAAATGCTTAATAACACAAGTTAAGTCGGATTCCATTATCAGAAATAAATGCGATGTTTCCAAGGTACTACACTCTAAGCCAAAAGAGAGCAACGGGAGTATAGGGGCTCCTCCTTTGAGGGAGCAAGTGCATTGCCACTCCCATTACTCTCCTAAAAGGAGCAACGGCAAGGGGATGAACCGTTGCTCTTCTTTCAGCTGCTCCTTCAGGGGATGAACGGTTAGTCCCCCCAGTTGCTCCTTGAGTACCAACTGTTACTCCTTCCTGATGCTCCTCAAGGGAGCAACGGATGCTCCTTCCCGTTACTCCTTAGTTTCTTCTTGGGCAAAAAAAAATCGTTTTTGATTGACTTATAGAGCATATGGAGGTTTATACAGACATTTGTTTGGATGTACAAACGATATAGACACGTCATTCAGAAATAAACTTCAGAAAATTTGCAACAAACACACAGGATTCGAACTCGCGACCACTTAATCGCCATGCGTGTACGCTAACCACTAAGCCACCACACGCTACGGCCCCGTCTGAACAGAAACGGGGTTATGTAGGTACCGACGGGTCGCTGCGCGTTCTGACACGTTAGTGAAATCAGCATAGGCGTGCAGAACCAGTGGTGATGTTCGAAAGAGAATGGTAAGTTACAGTGTAAACATCTTAAAACGTCAGGGTAATGAGTCTCTCGCGAAAACACAGGCTTTGCCAGAGCTCCCTTTTGCGCTAGCTAAAAGGCCAGTAATTCCTTTTTTCTTTTTGGCCCTGAGGTGTGTTTTCTTTATTATTATTATTATTATTATTATTATTATTATTATTATTATTATTATTATTATTATTATTATTATTATTAATATCAATATTAATAATATTATATTTTATGTTTTTGCGGAAGAGGCACCTCCCCTTTGATAAGACAACACAGCCCGAGCTGATAACGTCCATTTGGTCTGAGATAAAACGCAAAGCCAAACTACCGCGAAGCTTCGCATTTTATTGCCACATTCTCAGGCTATATATTTATGCCAAATGTTATATGCAAACACACCATTTAACTTGCGACGACGGCAGCTTCTGGTGCTGGCGTTCTAGTGCAACCATGCCTTTTATTAGGAACATTTAGCTTGTATTAGGGGCTTTTAGCTTTACGCTACCGTGTTACGAGTTGCCAGAAGGAATCTGTGCATGCGCAGGCGTTTACGGAACGTGAACTACTCGCCGGATCGGCTTTACGTTTACGGCCCTATCTCGCAAATCCACCTTCGTTCGCGGCTACTCGCGATACCCGCTTTGCCGAGGCTCCAGCTGCCGAGTAAAAATAAGCTGAAGGGCGAGCGCCAATTGCGATCACCTTATTTCAGCGTCTAAAGTCACTAGAGTGAGCTAGAAATCGAATACCGAAGCCGTAAAAACGTGAGAAGCCTTGACATAAATACCCCGACAGGCTGAATAGGTGACGCCATCTAGCGGGAACAAGATGAACCAGGCAAGCAAAAAATTGTTATTGCAGAAACATCGTGCGTTCTACTTCTGGTGTAAATGCCTTGCCGCGGCATAATTACGAATGAGTTGCCTTTTCAATCATTTTTTTTTACTCAAAACCACTAGGCGAAAACAAACGTGCCCATACTATGGTTGCACGAAGCGTCACAAGATGGCAACACCATCGTCGGATAACCCGGTATTTAACACCCCTTTGCGTATACCGGGATACTGTACACGCTAAAAACCCCCTCGTGATTTTTCCGCAGCGGTGGTACAATATTATCTAAATCAAATATAATTGAAATGCCGTTATCATCACCATTTCATGATTTATTCAAACGTAAAGGTATCCGTTTACGTACTTACGTAAACGTTTACGTACGGGGAGCTAAAACTTTTCTAAAACATGTATTCGGGTAACACGGTAACGTTAAAAAGTATACGTGCAAGCTAAATGTCCCTATTAGCGTGCGTATCTCTCTGTTCAGCTTACAAAAAGTAGTTTCCTTACGCCAGCCCGCAAGAAAATGTGGCCCATGCATCGACCGATACAGGGTGCGTCCTGCAGGAGAGCAACGGTTGCGGGCCGAGAGCAAATGTAGCCGTTCGTCCTTCTGTTGCTCCCTTCCAACCTAACCCTAAACGGTTACTCCCCCAACTTGAGACATGTCAGCCATCTTGTTCCAGTTGGTCTTTTTGGGGAGTAACAGTTGGTCTTTAGGACTAAAACCCGCAGTTACTCTCATTTTTTCCATTTTTGGCTTAGAGTGTATAAGCTTCTCTATTCCGGTCTACGGCCTTTTTATGTAAAAATACAGATCGTAAACTCAAAACTTATTTAGATCTCATTGCAAAATACGATTAAAAAGGTGCAATAATATTACATGATTCACTTCGAGCATTAAATTTCACGCCACAGCGGTCCGCCAATGCGTGTTCCTCCCATAAAGATGCCCTAAATTATCTCGGGATTTCAAAGTCCGCATTGTGGCCATTTCGTGCTCTTTGTACCATGAAATGCGGCGCTCGGCATGCAAGTGGCTACAATGTTCCTAATTGACCCTAAGTGCAACATACCAGAAATGAAAAAGTGCTTACCCATAGTGCACCCTGTAGCATCCGTGTTAGCGATTTTCTGCACACATTCCTAGCTTTCTCTAATTTATTTATCATTACTTTGAGGTAATGCAATGTGCAAGCGTCTTAGAGGTTTTCCGAAGGAACTCTGCCAACATATACCACAAAAATATCTTGTTCGTACCCGAGGTGCTATTCTGGACATTGTCAAATTCCGCCATGTTGTCAAATTCCGCCATGTTGATGATTTGATTGGTCACACGAAGTCGTTCGCATTGTGGCGCTGCAATGGCGTTACGACACAGGATTTCGCGATGACGTAACGTGCCAAAAAATAGTAAATTTTTTCCGAAGCAACGCTTCGCCGTACTCTGTCATGTAGAAATAAAGGTTTGGGTGAAACAACGAAACCGAAATATGGTACTGAGCTGTGCCTACGGTCAACTTGCGGTTTATCGAAACTACTGCTCGCTTGACGAAGAGCCGCCATGTCTGCAACACGATTGGACATTGCACTGATGGCGCCCATTGCGTCACAGGATCTCACTTTTTGTAGCGTCAAATTGACGTTGCGTGACGTTGCATCCTGCCAAATTTGCAGCTTAAAATGTGAGAACGATGAAGTGCCCAAAATTGGCCGCCATATTGTTGCAAATTGAGTTGCTTGTTCGATGTGCAGCCTCACATACGTATGTGTAGATGTCATTCCGTGAGTTACTTTGCAAGCATGTTTTCGGTTAGTAATATTATAAAGTGTTGTACGTGAAGCTTGCTTGTTAAAATAAAAGGTTATTGTTTAATTTGGCTTGTTCGAATTTGCGGTTCTCGCCGCAAGAGAACGCTAGATAAGCGAAGAAAAATGGCGCTGCCCTTTGTTGTGTAGTGGCTGGAGCTGCAGTAAGCTGCAGGAAGCATCGCGAGTACCGCGATGCTTTTGTGATGACCGATCAATTATTTCAACTGTGGTGCCGGCTGACGAAGGACACTGTGCGATGGCTGTGCGGGGAGCTTAGCCAGGACCTGGAGAGGCGGCGTACGGACACGAGAACAGCCCCGACCGTTGTTGTTGTTTTTGTTGAGCTACAAGTGCTTTGCGCCCTTCGCTTGTTCGCCACCGGCAGTTACCACGACGCGATCTCGAACAACGAGGACGTGGCGACGAGCTAGTCCAGTGTGGGTCTCACGATTCATGCTGTCATGGAAGCGATCGTCGAGCGCCTCGGTAATGAGTGGATCGCCCTCCCTGCCAAAAGGAAGGCTTTGTCCACATAGATGCAAGATTTGAAGGCTGCGTTGAGGCGGTCGACGACACGTTCGTGTGCATAAGTGGGCCGTATGAAAAGGACGATGGCAACAAGGCGCTTACTTTTGCCGCAAGAACTTTTACGCCCTCAGCGTCATGGTGGTGAGAACAAATTTCATCTTATTCAATCTCGCGCATGCTGTTAGTAGAATGCAAACGAGGAACGTGAAAGACAGCTTTTCGCCACTCTCCAGTATTTTAACGACATTTGCCGTGGCTCCAACTGCAGTGATAGAAAAGAATGCAGTAGTCGCGGTAAACGGAGTTTCCGTCACTATTTAGTTTTGGCAGGGGTGACGTGACACCATAAAAAGTTCATCGAGCTTCATATTTGATCGTGGTAGCTTTTAAGAAAAATAATGCATGAAAGGAAATCAAACGTGCTGATTGCGCTCTAATTTCATAAACAGTGATAGGCAGACATGCAGTAACTGCCACATATGAAATGTAAGATACAACTGTCGAAGCTGCGCTCCGAAAGCAACTCGAGAGAAATAAGTGCGTTGGACCACACAGTTACAGTTGTTCTGCATGTAGCTGGTTGTATTGCTGTTGCCGACTTCCTTCCAATGCAAACAACACTCTGCAGGTATGTGACCAACCCTGCCGATGACTGCCCTCGCACTCGGGGCCCGTGCACGACGCCTTTAAGTGGAAGACATCCACCGTGAGCCAGGACTGGGCAGTGGACGCCGTGGCCAGTTTGGTGAATAGCTGCTTGGTATGCAAGCGTGAGAATGCTTGTGTGGTGTCTTAGTGTAGCAAAAACATTATTCATGGTAATTTTATTACACGCTGCATGGTTCTTAACTACTCAAGTCTCTTTGTTCAAATTTCTGCCCCGTATGTTATTACTGGCAGCTACCTTGGTCTAACACTATCTACTTTAGTGGCACTCGTGTTCCCTTGAATGAAAATTCTCTCATGCACACATTTGAGAAAACAAGTCATACTGAGACCCGAGGCGGCACACAATAATCCGACTTGCTTTCAGTGTATAATTGCAACTTGTCTTTCTATGGTCATGGGAAAGACTACTAGTGCAATAGAAAGGTCAAGCATGAAATAAACTTTCATGAAGAGATTGTGTGATCCTTTATTATAAAGTGGTGAAATAATAAATAGTAAGCATGCGATGATACAGAAAATGCTACACTCTGAGACTATGTTAAAAAAAAGAATACATCAAATACAACTGCCATAGATGTACATTCATAAATACAGTTATGTGTAGAAAGGACAACTTGTATAAAAAATACAAATAAGCAAGCACAGCCATGTGCTATATAGCAATAAAATAAGTCAACTGACAACTCAAAGGTATTTCAGTCATGGTTCATAAAAAGCACTAAAAACAACTCAACCGGTTGCAAAAGAAACCTGCTGTCACGTTTCATTGACGGCCTAAGCACAAAAAAATACTAAGGGAAACCAAGCCTTGAGTGCGCTGACCGTCTGCAGCCGCACATCAGTCCCATGCAATCAAAAGAAAGCACAACACCCTTACCACCGAAGAAGATGCGCCTTCTGTCACTCGCCACTTCTTCTCTATGAAAGAAGTTAAGGGCTGTAGTTCAGTAGCTTCGTTGTCATTCCTCCTGACGAAGGAATTGAGTTGATAAAGCCATTTTTTCGTTGGAGCATTTCAAAAGCCGTAATTATGTAACCTAACCAGACAAGCAATTCTGTGAATGAATATGTCTAGCTGTAAAAAAAAGGAAAGCAGTGCATATCAGTGACACGATGTCTTCGAATAAGTTAAAAGAAGTGAGAAAGGAATAGTACATATTCATGTATACATTCATATTATGCTAATTGGAACACTGTCCTCCACAGGTGATAGTGCATACTCGCTTCAACCTTGGCTGCTTAACCCCATCCCTGGAGCACATCCTGCAGAATCCTCTGCTGCCCGATTCCACCGCACCCACTCTTCACTGCGGTGCGTCGTATAACTGTGCACTGGAGTCCTCAAGGCCCACTTTCGGTGCTTGCAGAGGTACAGAACACTGTACTATGGCCCACTCTTCACGTCGAAGATCATCGCAGTTTGTGTCGTGCTTCACAACCTCGGTGTTTGGCAGCAGCTGCCTGAGCCAGACGACATCCCTTGCACTGAAGAACTCGAATGAGAATATGCGGACCTTTACAACAACAACAGCGACGATACGGCTGCAGTAGACATGAACCAGGCGGGTAGGCAAAGGCAGGATCACGCTCTGTAGTGGTTCACAGCTGGGCACGACTCGATGTAATGGGGTTTACATTCCTGCGAGATGTGCACAGAAACGTGAAACACAAGAAGCTCTTGCTGTTTCTCATGACAAAGTAGCCACTTGCATTGTATTCGATCCTATACCTACCCCCTGTACTTGTGTTCTTGCAGGAATTGTATTCTGACAAAAGCTTCATTGTGTTCGTTCATTGAGAGCATGCTAATTGTACCAAGCAGTTAGGCAAAAGCATGCTCAGTTTCTGCCGCAAATCATAGCAGGACTAGTTTGTTGAGACCATAATGACTCTGTAAACAGCCTGTGTTATTTTGCAGCAGTGCATGCAACATTGAATGCCATTCCAGAGCATTGTTTTCGGCACTTTATTCACACTGCGAACCCATGTGATGACTGTACGAGTCTGGCAGGTGTGTACAAAAGCTCTATTCATGTA
The DNA here is from genome assembly GCF_013339695.2 of Rhipicephalus sanguineus. Lineage (NCBI taxonomy): Eukaryota > Metazoa > Arthropoda > Arachnida > Ixodida > Ixodidae > Rhipicephalus > Rhipicephalus sanguineus. The sequence goes on along the minus strand of NC_051182.1, from coordinate 6,487,365 downwards.
GTAGCCACTCGTACATGCAAGAGCACAAGCTTGCTGTGGTTGGTAATCTATGTAAACGCTTATAGGCACAAAACGAACCAGTACCGAAAGGGGCAACGTGGGCACAGCACTGTGTAGCTACTTTCTGTCCTCGTTTCTCTGGTGGACTATAAAAGCTTACATGCAAGAGTAATACATGATATTTTATAATGTATTGTGAGTCAATTGATCTTCTTCTGTTAATTCATCATTGTGAGTCAATTCATCATCCTTGCAATAATAAAAAGCAGTCAAGTTGTCTCATTGCTTACATCATTGTCTTATCATTCACTGCTGCCAACAACAACAAAGGATGCCTCTATTATTGTACCAGCCAGTGTTGAAACCAGCACATCTGCATAAAAGACATCTCTTTGAATGCAGTTTGTGCACTTCTTAGTGTTGCCAGTCCAATGTAACATCAACTGCATGAAATACTACAATTCCTCTTCTTTATCTATGGCCATTATGCACTTCTTATCCGTATGTTGTAAGCAACGTGGAAGTACCTTCCACAGTTAACACCTTCGGAGGTGCATCACTTCTGTGGATTGATATTCGCCTAGACTTTATCTTTCAGATTCAACTGATCGCGCGTAACGTGAGGTCCTGAAACTTAACTCTTATTGCTTCTGCTTATGTATATTTACATGATTGTAACTTTTACTTACAGTAGTTCTTACGCATCCTCAGCAAAACATATAGCACCATCTTAATGATCACGACAGTTCAGGAAGATACTTCGCGCATCGGAGACGTTATAAATAACTCAGCTGGCTGTTGGGCTAGTTGGCACATTACTTAAGACAAACTAGACGCGGAACAGCCACCGCAACAAAAAAGACAGAAGGAACAGAAGGGGCATTATTAATACTTGCAATGCTGTGCAGCTCCTTATAGCGCTTCTGGACGCCGCGGGCCCTGGGAACGAAGGGCCACCGCAGCCCAAGACGGGGTCGACGCGCATACTTGTAACGATGCGGGCGTCGTCCACCGAAACGTGCGTCGCCAAGTCGAACGGCCATCCGCCTGTTCTCCTGCAATAAGCATGTGCAGAGCTGAAACTTCAACACCACCCGAGTGAAACGCAAGCTTACCTGACTGCACCGTCATTCCGCACCTCGAGCTCGAGCTGCCGCCACTCCGGCGGCGGCCTGCTGCTGGGGCCCAGGCGGTAAAGGCGCTCTGTCATCGTCTGTCACGGCTCCCATCGTACCTCCGGTAGTAAGTTGCAAACCACCCTCCCCATACAGGGACGATCGGTAAAAAAATGCAACATCGCGCGGCCCACTGTTCGCGATCTGCCGACATAACCACAGAACACCTACACAAAACAACCAGCGAAATAACGATGTCTGCAATGTCGACGCTGGCTTGGCTGGCTCGCTTATTGGCTAAAAAAGTTACTATGGCTTTGTCGCTCATCTCCAAATATGGCGCTAAATTGCAGACGTTATCGTCTGCTTCACAACTTTAAAACTAAACGCTTCACTTTTCTTTAATTTTTTTGTTGTTGCATTAACAATTTCAGATACAAAATACTATTTAATTGCACGTTTCTTTGCATCTTATGTCCCCTTCACGTCACGTTTCGCAAGCATTTCATGCGTTTGCGTCATCATTGTGTACACGTCACGCCTACGTCAAACTTGACAGAAAATGGCGGAAGTCCAGAATAGCACCCCCGGACGTTATGCTTCACGCCAAATCTGCCAAAACACCCTAGAAGCAGCACGCTGCTGCAATATCCAACCACTATGGCAAAAGAAAGCATCACAAATAAAGGAATGATTCACTAGAAGCGTGACGGGCGCAGTTATCACGGCCACACATATCGGGCGGAATGATCCGAGCTATCTGCCGCAGCTTGTCTCGAAAAATTGTCGATTCATTGCCAGTCGTTGCCTTCGAGATAACGCCGACACATCGCGCTCTCCTGTCTGCGAACCGTGGTGAAGCGACAGCTTCAAGGTGTGTGTACTGTTTCTTTTTGTAGCGTTAGCTACACTTGCCTAGCCGGAGCCGATTTCGCGTGGAGCGTCATGAGCCGTGCCGCGCATGCGCGAGGATCACTGATGTCACACAGCTGGGTCACCGGAGCTGGCATCTCGCCCGCTCTCCGATACCCAGCGCGCGGCTCGCCGCTGCTGGTCTGCGCCGCATTCGAGAGGAGTGACGTCGTAGACACAGTGGCGCCAGCGCGCGCGCAGCTATTCGCCTTCGCTGTGCAGTCGCAGTCTTACACTGCGCTGGGGCCGCTTAATAGCGCTTCTGACTGGCGTTTGCAGGTGGGTAACGCCATGGAGAAGGAGAGCGCAAATGTTGCTCGACGGCGCAAAAGAGCCGAGAAGCTTATCTCATCGGATCCCGAAGTAGTTGCCTCGCAATTAGCGGTTACTGTGTTGGGGCCATAGATACGGCAGCGTGTTACTTCACTGACCACCGAGCCGTCCATGTGGCAATAGAGAAGCAACCTGACGTTGAGCGGAAATAAATATGCATGTGCCACATAATACGTATACCGTGTGTGTGTCATTGGAGCAGCAGTAAGCATGACAATCAAGCTAATCCTAGACAATCTGGAAAGCTAAGAATAATCAGCTGAACCATTGCTAACGCTACGTATGTCCTGGCATAACCGAGCTAAGCCACTGGAATTTTTTATTCTCTTTTATTTAGTGCCGCGTCACTGCATACGTCATGGAGGGACTTCTGGGGCCGTATTCTCAAACGACCGCAAGAGGCGACAATCGCAATAGTATCGCCTTGGTGCGCACTCATTGGCTATTGAGCAAAACCGGAAACGTGAGGGCGCCGTCTAGTATTTCCGTCGACGTGGCGGTGCTCTACGGCGCTCCTGACATGCATGGAATAAACGAGCACACCTTCGGTGCAGGCCCGTAGCCAGAGGGGGGGGGGGAGGTCCAGGGGTCCCGCCCCCCCCCCTGAAATTTTAATGACTCATGGTGTTTTATCGAAAATAAATCATGAAAATAGGCGTTCTTCTCAAATAGTGAAAGTTTTCAGCAAGTGCCCCCCCCCCCCCGAAAGAAATTCCTGGCTATGGGCCTGCTTCGGTGGTATTTTGTAAGCATTCCTAAAACGGACGGAGGCGGTCCGTCCGTTTGAGTCGCACGCGATTGGTTAATGTGAGCCTGACAAGCGCCGCGACGTTGATTGTCACGTGAGCCGTGGCGTCACGTGTCTGCTTTCGGACGGAGGCGACAGAACGGTCGAAGACCGTCCGAAAGGAAACGGATGGATTCAAATGGCTGCCAGGCGGCTTGGATTGTATTTAAACGCAGGCTTCCACTTCGCTCACTGGCTTTCTTCATGCTCACATTGACCAATCGCGTGTGACTCAAACGGACGGAACGCCTGTCCGTTTAAGGAACGCTTACAAAATACCGCCACTTATCACCGTCGGTTGGTGGTGAAGTCTAGCATTTCAGTGGCATACACGGTAGCTTCTATAGTGTTCAATCCTCGGTGGATGTGCGCGGCATTTTTTACGCGGAAACTTTGAGCCAGCATTACCTTGAGGTGTTTTCAGTTCTCGTTATTTGCCAGCGCGTGTTTTCTTTTTTTTTTGTGGTTTGAACATTCCAGGAACCTGAACCGTGCCTCGCTCGCGTGGTTTATCGCGCGCCGTCCACATTTTGAGATATTGAAGTCATAGAGATTCCTAAAATTAACTAGAGGGGATTCTGGCGCTGCGATCGTCCAGCCACCATGGGAAGGATGGGTAGTACACGGATTTGTCTAATCTTCGTGCTTACGGCTTCGAACGCGCTCGTGGGCTTCTTTATTGCTGGGTTTTGGCGTGCGTTTCAGATAAAAGAATGTCCCGTTGTGAACTTCGTGACCAGGTTTGAATTGGTGAGCTAAAGAAGTTTAAGTGGTGAAGCGCAAACTGCTGACTTTTGCTGAACTTCGTTTTGCGAGAAAGCCGATGCAGGCGACGCAGAGCCAAACGGAGCCGAAAGAACGAAGTTTAGACCAATTCGTGTAGTACCCATCATTCCCATGGTGGCTGAAGCGCTATGCGTTACAGCTCCCATAGACACCAGCGCCAGAGTTCCCTCTAGTAAGTATTGTAGGAAACCATATGGTTGAAGCGATATCGCTGCGGCGGCACACTACAACTGAACTCTTTGAGTACGCCGTGTTAAACTCTCAGCGAAAATGCATTTCACACAAAGTTGCATTCTTTATATATACTGTGCATTAAACCATAGTTTCCTACAATACTTACTAGAGGGAACTCTGGCGCTAGTGTCTATGGGAGCTGCAATGCATCGCGCTTCAGCCAGCATGGGAATCATGGGTAGTACACGGATTTGTCTAAACTTCGTTCGTGCGGCTCCGTTTGGCTCCACGTCGACTGCATCCGCTTTGTCGCAAAACGAAGTTCAGCAAAAATCAGCAGTTTCACTTCACCACTTCAACTTCTTTAGGCTCACCGATTCAAATCTGGTCACGAAGTTCACAACGATTCATTCTTTTATCCGAAAGAAAACCAAAACATAGCAATAAACAAAGCCACAAGTGCGTTCGAAGCCCACAAGCACGAATGCTAGGCAAATCCGTGTACTACCCATCATTCCCATGGTGGCTGAACGATCGCAGCGTCAGAGTTCCCTCTAGGTCATTTTAGGAAACTCTATGCATTAAACAATCGCGCAAAAAAAACGTTGAAAGCACTTTCAACACGTCCTATATTTCAAGTAGCCACAGCCAAGCCTGGCCACTGCGTAGGAGCCAGCATACGCTCGAAAACGCCGCACTCCGCTCGCTATGCGCTCGCACTCACTTCTGTGTTGTGAGATATTCGTAGCACCAACCGCCATTGCAACAATGCCGTCAGAGGCAAGTGTTTCTTCAGTTATTGAACGCATCGATTCTACGTCACCAAACGCGATATTATCGCCTTTTGAGATCGTTTGAGAATACGGGCCTTGAATTCTTTAAGGTCGATACGCCACGTGGTGCCGTTCACGCGATCTAAACCGCTGGTGTCCTGAAAAGATGCATACGGGGCTGGGAAATAAAGCGGTGAGGGGTAAGAGCCCAGCGAAGCCAGGAGCAGCTAGGCGCCCACCAGCTCTGCTGTGACCCAGCCTTGCGCCAATTACTGCAAGCTGCGCATTTTTTTTTCGCTTTGTCTGAGCTAGTCTGACAGAAACGAAGGGCCGTTCTGGAGTGTAGGCACACCATGGAGAACTTTTACTTGACATTCGAAAATCACCGAAACACATTATAAGGCCGCCGCGAGGAAAGGGCGCGCTATTTTTTTCACCTCGGTGAGAAAGTCCGTGAAGCAGCCACGTGCTAATCACCGAAACCCCGCGCGGTGGCCTCCCGCTGCGCATGTATGGTCTTGGGCCCCGACAAAATGGCGGCGAAGTTACACTTTGGTTCTACGCATTGAGAAGGAGCGCCTTGCCGCGTGCACCGTAGGCTTTCGACATTTTATCGATTTATTTGCGCGCGCTCACCGACTGCGATGCTTTCTGGTTCCTGGGTTTGTTTTTCACGTCGCGTGGTCTTCAGCGGCTGGCTCGATCGTCCCTCTAGTATCTCGTGCATGCCGAAGGCAGCTACCGACAAATCTGTCTTTCGACACCCGGTTGCGTGGGTGGAGATGAAGAGGACCGAAACGCAGTCGACGCGAGCGCAGCAGTGGCGCCTTCCATCGTAGCGTTTGACATGCATTCCTTCAACATGGCAGTTATCTCCGTGGCTATCGGTTTATAATGTACAGTTCGACAGCCGCCGCACCGGTAACGTCTCTTTCATGCAATAAACGGTACGCGTGCATCCAGCGCTACATTCTTGTTGTGCCCGCTGAGCCTGCCCTTGCTCGGTTGACTTCGTTCTTATTCTCGTATGACACGGCGTTAGCATCAAATGCTTCGATGGAACGGCTCTTCAACATTGCCAACGAAGTGCTGACGAAAAAAGTTTATAGCGAACATTTTCTTCAAGATTTCTTTGATTTTACACCCCGATGTGTTTTTTTCTTGTTCTTGATTTTCCTTTTTCTAGTGCCTGGCTGAAATGGGGTTACATGCTTACAGTTCACGTTATAGATAAATTATGCTCTCTGGTAAACCAAGCACGCACACACACAGAAAATTTGGCAGATCCCACGTACCGTGGGAATCGATATTATGCGAAGCATGCGTGGGATGGTGCCTGTGGCGTAATTTTTCACATTGAGCGAAGCGTTACGGAATGACGCTACAGAAATATGGAAGTGATATACGCACACTCATATGTTGAATAGTCGCATATCTGTATAACCAGTTGTTTACAGTTGCATAGCGATGGCAACAGACACATGGGTGTTACCAACACCAGACGCGGTAAACTGACATGTAGTGCTTATATTCATCAATACTGGATAGCGCGAATCCGAGCAGGACAAAGAAGGAACACGCAGACGCACACGACAGGCGTAAGTCCCAACTGAGCTTCATTCAGCAAAAGTTTCCTTAGATATATACACAGCCGATTGGCAGGCGCAGGCGCACGTTACAGTCACAGTTACAGTTTTAATGCTTATACTTGTCCGTTATGACGGAGAACGCACGCACGTTCCACGAACCCGTGTGTATGTGTAGAAGGGGTTCTTGACAGTTCTCGAACAAGGTCATCATCACCGTGATCAGTGAGCGCCAGCAGCTGGACAGGGCTTGTCAATCGGATCCGTTCGTGATCGAGGTTACGAGGGTTCTAAGTGTAGTTAAGTGCGAGCTATAGTACAGCTGGTGGAAATCCTGGATGCCTCTTACGATGAAATGATCTATGATGCCTCCTCTCCTGGACGTGGCAGCGAGGTCTTTTGATGCCCTCTCCACATCCAATTCGTCTTTCACCAATATAAGGAGCAAGCATTTTGGGGTTTTGATAAATAAATTTTCAAGACACCGGTAATGATGAGAGGCCTGGTTCTCTCAGCAGATTTATTGTAGGAAGCATTGACGCCGGTTTTTGCGCCCCGTGGACCACGTTGTGCACCATGTGGACGAGTGGATGGTACTTGTGCGGCTTCCAGGGGTGTTCTGTCTTCAGTTTCCCCACTTTTCTTGCGTTCGCCGTGGTGGCCGTAGCGGTTAAGGTGCTCGGCTCCTCACCCGAAGGTCGCGGGTTGGATCCCGGCAGCAGCGGTCGAATTTGGATAGAGGCAAAATGCTAGATGCCCGTTTTCTGTGCCATCTCGGTACACGTTAAAGAATAACCATTGGTCAAAATTTCCGGAGCCATTCGCCATACGGCGTCTCTCATATCATATCGTAGTTTTCGAACACAAAACCCCAACAATTGTTGTTATTATCACTTCCTTGCGTGTCAATGTGTGCGTTCGCGGTTACCGTATTGGTTGAGACTCTGTATCACCTGTGGCACATACCCGCATAACATTAACTCTGGTTTACGGGTAGGTGCCACACTTGACTGAGAGAAGTGGTTTCATGACGTACGGGACAAATATTTTGCGTTATTCATGTCATGACCAGTGAATCGTGTTCGTCATACACTGATCCCCTGCTATGCCAAGTTTGGTATATTGCAAGTTATGGAGACGACCAGGAGAGCGCCCAGACGTAGGCGGCTAGATAGATAGATAGATAGAAGATAGATGATAGATAGATAGATAGATAGATAGATAGATAGATAGATAGATAGATAGATAGATAGATGATATAGATAGATAGATAGATAGATAGATAGATAGATAGATAGATATGATAGATAGATAGATATAGATAGATAGATAGATAGATAGATAGATAGATAGATAGATAGATAGATAGATAGATAGATAGATAGATAGATAGATAGAAACGGCCAAAGTGCCTGAGGTTCGCTAAGAAATGCTTCGCATTTTAAACAGCTCCGTCAGTCGGATACCAATATCGAGATGCAACTCTTGTTGAGTGCGAGCAAGGGAAATTACAAAGTTGCGAACATGTATCCTGGACATTATTTTCTACTCACACCGAAATATTGAATCAGCACTCATTAAGCGCCTCTGTTTTGATGCGGTTTCCTGTACAGACATTTTAATTGTATTGGTGCATGTGTGGAAATTATATCGGTGCGTGTGTGGAAGACCGACGTGGAAAGTACCACACGTGTCACAGTTAAAAGAGACGAGCACGAAGTTGCAGCTAGACCTGTCTGTAGAGTATGGCTGGTGGTCTCTAAGAAAATTCATCTGGGAGCGTTTATTTAGATTCCTTTTGTCTACATTAACCTACTGCTGCGATGTGAAATTCGTATAATATATGTGGGTCGATGTGAGCTTTAAATTGCTGACGTTATTTCGCCTCAATATTATCCGACACTCTATTTTGATCAAAAATCGAAATGTAATGTTAATGTAAAGACACATCCCAATTTTGGAAATGTAACTGTAACGAGTTCCATTCGCATTAAGGGAACTTTTAACGGGAACTCGTTCCTAGAATGGCTAACAGACGGAGGAACGAGCTTTCGTTCCTGTTTTAGTGAAACGTGTACACAGTTCCCAGAAACTGGAGCTCCTTTGACGCGAAGCGGCACTTTCAGGCTTCAAGGTGAGGCCGGAGGTCTCGATTGCTTGAAGTACAGCGTCAAGGCACCGGAGGTGTTCGTCGACGTTTGAGGGACACACAATGACGTCGTCCAAGTAAACGAGGCACGTCTGCCACTTGGAGCCTGCCAGTACTTTATCTATAACGCGTTGGAAAGTCGCAGATGCCGAACAAAGGCCGAAGGGCATGACCTTGAACTCGGGAAGCCGTCTGGTATTATACAGGCAGTGGACGAAGGAAACACAGCGCCGACCAAGAGTAAAATATATTCCTTTTTCTTCTAAGCAAAAATATATTCGTCGTCGTCAAGAATTCGGCAGACCCAAGTAGCGAAACATCGCATCATAACAGAGGAAAGTGACAGACCACTCAGTGGAATATATTTTTACTTTTGGTCGGCGCTGTGTTTCCTTCGTCCATGTCTTTCCCGGCCAGGCGGGTTTCTGCCCAAACTCCTCGACTTCATATACAGGCAGTCTCTCTCGGTCTCTCTCGTCGACTTCGATTTTCCAATAGCCGGTCTTGAGGCCATCGAGAAAAAGTACCTCTCGTTATAGAGTCGATCCAGGGTGTCGTCTATCCATGGGAGGGGGTACTGGTCCTTCTTCGTGATTTGGTTCAGGCAGCGATAAGCGACGCAGAAGCGTTGAGTTCCGTCCTTCTTCACAAACAGCATGGGTGACGCCCATAGACCCTTGGAAGGCTGGATGATGTCGTCGCGGATGTCTTCGGATGTTGCCATCGACTTGTTTCTTTATGGCATCGCGTTCTCGCATCGAAACTCTGTACAAGCTCCAACTGTGTGGTCTGTCACTTTCCTCTGTTATGATGCGATGTTTCGCTACTTGGGTCTGCCGAATTCTCGACGATGACGAAAAGTACTCCTTGTACTGCAGGAGCAGTGTTGTGACCTGTTCTTGCTTATGCTTCAGGAGTCTCGAATTGACGTCGAAAGCTGGTTGTGGAGCTTGGTTTGTCGGAATAGGTCCACTAGCATGGCAGGTGGGGGGGTGATCATTGGTTGCTTCCACAATTCATCGATGTAGGCGACCGTCGTGCTTTTGTCCACATGCTTCTACTCGTTGCTGAAATCCATGAGCATCACTGTTTGCTTTCCCTCCACGCAGCTAGGCTATTCATCTTGGCGACGCAAATCTAACGGTTGATCGATACGTGCTACTCACATTGAACCACGCCTTCCAGGCCTCCTGATTTTTGAGCGCCCACGGAAATGACGGACGCTGGAGCAAAGGGGAATGGTGACCTGGTCGTCAAGCACCATTCAAGGCATGGTTCCCTGGCGTCATGTGGGGCGGCAGCGCTTCTTCCGAGGGGTAGTGTTATCGACTTAGATCACAGGTCGGTGACGTAACCGTTGTGACTTAGGAAGTCCCTCGCCAAGTGTCACATGCCTGGAGCAATGTTGTAGGATCACATAGCTGGCAGGATAAGTCCGGTTACTGATGGTGACTTTTGCTGTCCAGACTCCAGCCGGCGTTATTAGATGGCCTCCAGCGGTCCAGATTTCGGGGCGTCCGGATCACGGCTAGGTAGGCTTGTCCCGCTGCTTCTACGTCGCATTGTCAGGTCTCCTTCAGGCCGCGAGGGTTCGTCGTCAGGGTTCCGCATGGTTGCGGCGTGTTCTTCAGGTTTCGTCGCGGCGTCGTCGTCGGCGGCGGATGATCTTCGATTGTTAGCCGTACAATAACCGTACCTCCATCGGTTGATGCCCTTAGTTTGCCATATGTGGGCTCGATGAACGACCCCGTTTAGGGCCGCTGTACAGCGGTTGTCGCTGAGGGGACTGGCAGCGTCCAGGCGACGGCGAGCGCGTCGGACGTCGACGTGTTCATTCAGTGGTGGCCAAGTAGTCAGCGATGTCGCGTGGCCGCTTACCACTCTGTGGGACGCGGTGCGCTGGCGGCGAAGCCGCTAGGCCCATCTAGTGGCACTGGCAGCGGCGTTAGGCGTGGCCGGCTTCCCCGCAGTGGTAACAGAGCGGGAGTTGTCAGGGCACGCCAAACGTCGGTTTTCCTTGGCGCTGTTGCGGCTCGGGTCCGGCGGGTCTCGTCAACGGTAGCTGGCCCCGCCGCCTGTCCCTTAGCCCATCTCTTGCAGAGAGGAGGGCGCGTACGAGAGAAATCAGATGTTTATTTATAGTTGCATGAAGAGATAGTAAGAGAGCTTTGTAGGCCAATCTGTACAAACTAATCTTTGGCTTATAAAGCCCTGAGTTTGCCAACTCTGATGCACCCGAAACTGCTGGTCCTGCCCCGCCCTGCCGCCAGAAAAGAGGTAATGGGCCAAGCAACCCATCGTTAAGAGGGGCAAGGACAATAGGTCCAATTGGGAACACCAGTGGACCAGACAATGAAGATGTTCACGCACCACGCCCCGACAATTAGAGTACGGGAATTCAGCGAGTCGAGGAAGAGTCCAAAGGCGAGCCGGACTGGTGAAAGGTCAATGACCTCGGAGAGGTGACTGCTGCTGTCAGCAACACCTGCAACCGCTAATGGCTCAATCCAAGTGTGGAGACATACCCTGTCATGGGGATGTCCAGTGGCTCTGTCCCAGGCCGCTAGCACCGCGCATGAAAGGCTGTTCGCGGCACCCCCGCCAGATTCCTGAAACCCAACCACGTCGGAATGCGGGGCGCACTCTACCACATGAAACAGGTGCATTAGCACCTACCTGGAAAATACGGAGACGTGCGCCCCGAAGAGCTCCGATGCCAGGTAATTTTTTAGATGGGAAGCATCTTATGCGGAGCTCAAACCGTGGTGGTGGTGGTGTGCGGCGTGACCACCCTTACTGCGCATGCGCAAGCCCTCTCCACACACCTCCTCTCTACTTCACCTCCCCTCTCACTCCCCTCTCCAATTTCTCTCCCGTCTCCCCCCCCTCTCCAATTCCCCTCCCCTTCCCCTCTCCACTCACCCTCTCCTCTCCCCCTCTCCCTCCTCTGAAACGCGGGCTCGACATGCCGAAATTCTCTCCTGCGCAACGCCGCGATGAGCGCTAGCGCATCCCCTCCGCCTCTCTCTCCTCTCCTACGCTGCCCCCCTCTCGCCCGCCGGTCAACCGCGTTGCCTGCTCACCCTGTGAGAGTTAACGGCTAGGCTAGATGGAAGACACGACGCTCGTAGCGTTCCTCTTCGCGTTCCACGACGCGAGGGCGGTAGCATGCCCAACGAACGCCAACGGAACGCGACCGTGCAAGTGCTGCGGCTTCGCATCGCCTCATGGTCCCTTTAGCGGCAGATGTGTAATTTTTGGTTGACAGGAACATACCGAGATGCGTCTGCCATGATGCATTCCATGCCCGCTCGTGGCGGTATGGCGGTGGCGTCTGGCAACGGTAGTGCGGCTGTGGGTATATTGACGTGGGTGTAGAGGAACAGCGTCGCGCCGGGCTACAGCAGCGTAGCACGTGGCTTGCGGATGAAGCTGGGCGGTTCAAGGGTGCCGAGTGACTGCTGCATTTCTTTCTGTAGTGTCTGTGATCGGTCCACTGTGGCTTTCCTCACTGGACTGAAGTGAAGATAACAACTTAAAGTGAGGGTAAGTGAGGAGGGGAAGGTAACAACTTAAACAATTCCTCACGCACGATCGCTCGGATCGTTTCGCGCAGGTCGATCGTCGGAGCCGCGGGCGTGAGCAGCTGGGCGGTCTTGAATCGATCGGCGATTGTACTGGCGGATGCGCATTTCCAGCGTCGTCTCAATCTTCGTTGCTTCTTAACACATTCTTGAACTGTGTTGAGGTGAGGGGGGGGGGGTCCGCATCAGCCCAGCGAAGATCTTTTGGTTATTCCTCGCATGAAGAAACAGACTTTCTGCTCCTAGGGTTTGGCAGGATCCGCGTGGCAGAAGAGTCGGGTCACTTCCTCTCGAAAATGGTTTCGCTTTGGTTGGGGAGTTGCACGTGCGTCTCCAGGAAGGCCGCGACCTTTCTTTTCGGACGACGCTCCCGAACGTCTCCAAGAAAGCTGTGCGAAGATGTCCCAGGTTCGAAGCGTGAATTCCCGATTCTGGAACCACGTCCTTGCTACATCTGCCAGGTAAATGCACGTGGTGCAGCTTGTCCTCAGAGTTCCAGTTGTTAAATGTTGAGACCCTTTCGAGCGTCTCGAGTCAGGTTTCAGGGCCTTCTCATGGTGATCCACGGAAGGTCGGCGGCTGCCTGGGTGGGTGACTCGCGCAGGCTGCAGGGGACGCTGCGGCCTTCATCGTGCGTGTTGAGGTCGATGTCACGGTCCTGGGCTGCCTGGTGGTTTCGGGAAGCAGCCCGTACTCGGCTATAATCCCTTCTGCCTGCGGCTTGTTCGACGATCCCGGTTGTCTTGGCGACGGCTTCTTTGTGGCTTGGGCTTGGGTCAGCGCTTCGCGGAAGGCGTCCGGATCATGAAGGAAGCAGAACCTCCATCAGATGTCATGTGGTCGTGACGTTGACGAAGGCAGCATTCGGCTTATTCAAGACGAAAACTCTTTATTTGGGCGAAACTCTGCCGGAGAATCAAAGGGACAAAGTACAAGCAATTTAATGATGTACACTGATAGCGGCGAGCACAGCGTCGATTGTCGAGTAATCTGATCTGCGGATAGGCGGACCGGCATTTATAGATTTTGCATCGAACATTCCAGTGTTATCGCTGGTGGCTGCGCTGGTTCAACAAACACAACTGTTCGTGTTTCGCGCTCAAGCTATCGGAAGATTCTGACTAATCTGGAAGGTTTCCATACATTCGGCGTGGTTTGCGCAGGACATGGACTATACGTGTAATGGACCGGTTACATAAAATAGCAAAAGAAGCGCTCGTGGCAGTATATCGACGACGTCGTTGTTTCCACGTATTTGACGAGCACGTAAGAAGGCTGCTATCGCTATTTCGAGCATACGGCCCACCGCCTAACACTCAAACTTGAGAAATGTCATTGTTTCAAGGAACAGTTCCTAGGCCATGTTGGGAGCCATGAAGGTGTTTGTCCTGGCGGCGACAAGATGGCGACCGTCAGAAATTTCTAGCGCCAACGAATAAGAAGGCGGTGAGGCACTTTTCGGCCTCTGCGCCTACTACAGAAAACATTATTGCCAATTTCTCCCACATAGGCTCGCCGTTAACACGTCTAACAGCGTGTTAAAAACAACGTAACAAAGTTCGCCTGGTATGGGTTGACGAAGAGCAAGCAGGATTTGAAGACCTCCGACAGCGCCTGCCGACACCACCTCTGCTTGCTCAGTTTACGAGGACGCTCCTGCCATGATCCACACAGATGCCAACAATGTACTACGTTTAGGCGCAGTACTCATCGAGTGGCAAGGCTCAGCCGAGCGAGTGGTCGCATACGCAAGAAGGACGCTTCCCCGTGCCGCAACGGAAAAGGAATACACTGCAACGGAAAAGGAATGCCTCGCTGTCGTATGTGTAGTTATGAAGTTTCGTTTATACCTACACGGCCATTCTTCCCATGCAGTCAGCTACCTTCACCCTCTTTGTTGGCTGACCAACGTGAAGGAGCCATCGGTTCGGCTAGCACGGTGGAGCTTCCGCCTTCAAGAATTGCACATAACGGGCGTGTAAAAGTCCATAAGGCGACGACTGGGGCTAGTTGGTTCATGTAGAAGTTTAGTGGTATGCGCTGTTTTAAACAATCACAGCGAAGAAAACGCTGATACGGACTTTGTCCCGTTAACCTTTGTGCCCCTGCGTCTTCGTTGTTACTGTTTAAAACAGCGCATATCAAAAACTTCGGGACGACGCACTCGGACGCCGATTGCCTATCAAGGTCACGGATAAAGCAGGATGCCACAGAAGATGATGACGTAGCTTTTGTACAAGTAGTCGACACGGCCACGATTTCGTGTAAGCGGAGGGAAGACAGCGAGTTGCTTCCTTTTAATTATTTTTGCAATGGCCGGACTACAAGCGTTCCTTGGATATTTGCAGAAGCCTGCCGTCATTCTCCTTGAGCAGTGGTGCTTTTTATTAGAACTACTCCCCCAGAGGGAGCCCCCCCCATCTACATGTTCCGATATCTATTCGTGGGGAAACGTAAGAGCTTGTCACGATGAGCTGACATCCGCTCACGTCGGCTACAAACGCACATTGGTCAGAGTCCAACAGAAATATTACTGGCCAAGCCTTTCAGTCATTGTGAAACGTTACGTGCGCACGTGTATCCATTGCATCGAGTGAAAATCGCCACCTTTACAACAGCTGGATTGTTGGAACTGGTTCAAGCGCCCCCGGTGCCTTTTGCCGAAATCGGAATGGACCATTTTCGATTTAAAATACTGGAAACAACACTACAGTGCTTATTTGGACCGGTTGGTACACTTTCCACGATACGAGAAACCGCGAAACACGGGACAGTGAATGAGACGGACCAAGCGCTGACTTACAACCAAGGTTTTTTATTCCGTACATGGGGGTATATGGCACACGCAGCACGAAAGGAAGGAGAGAACAATGGCGTGGAACTTTGTTGGCGAATTCTATGTAAGCTTCTGAAAAAATGTGAAAAACCATCATCCACTTCACAGATACGCAATTTCCCTCGTGAAGAGCGCTAACGAAGGCACACTCACGCGCATATCACATTTTTTGTCAATCCAAAACGCCTGATAAATCTCACGTGCTCGTCGATCACTCTATCGCCGAAGTATCTTACATTGATCAAACATAACATGACAGCCGAATGCGGAGCTGTGCGCAGCTAGTCAGCGCTTGGTCCGTCTCATTCACTGTCCCGTGTTTCGGGCTGTTTCTGGTAGCACTGGAAACAAGTGACTAATAGTCGCTAGAGACTATCCGACGCTATTCGGAAACAGCGGCCTTACAAAGCGACACCGCAGTAGATACTGTGCGATTATCCTTTGAAAATATAGTTCTGAGGCATGGTGCTCCGACAGTCATAATATAGAACAGAGGTACGGACTTCCAGGCCACACTGCTCAAGACAGTGCTTGAGCCTAGCGGAACTGCTCGTCGAAAAACAACGGTTTAACAGAACGCCTGAACAAGACTATAGCCGACATGCTAAAATATGTATATACATAGACGTGGATCATACAAATTAGGACGACTTTCTAGCGTACGTCACGTTTGCCTATAACACAACGCAGCCGGAAACTACGCGAAGGACGCCATTTAGTCTTCTTCATGGCCACGAACTGACGACGATGCTTCTTGCATAACTGCAATGATATAGACAAGGGGCTGAATGATTACTCAACGAGCTGTATGGGCGAGGCCGCTCGCGCGTGTCTGAATCGCCCGGCAGCAAAACTACGACACACAAAGATTAATCTGCGACACCGATACGTCACCTATCAACCAGGCGAGAATAGTAGGTTTGGAGACCTATCCGCCGACGGAGACTTTTTGAAATATTGCTGAAGAGTATTTTGGTCTTGTTGAGGTGTTTATTTGACGGCACTCAGCGGCAATACGCAGTGGCGACAGTCAAGCCAAAAGCACGGACTCTGAGCGCGAGCGGCGTTCTTTCAGGAACGAGGCGAAGAGGACGGTCCACTAGAAGCCGCTCCAGATCGCAATCCATTACACAGTACCGCGGCTTCACCACAATTACCCCGGGTACGAAAAGGAAGCCGCCCGGTGACCTAACAGTTCGTCACTGTGAGCGGGTCATAGTAGGCCTTGAGGCGCTCCACGTTGACAATGTCGGCCTCGACGGCGGATCTCCGAAGATGGCTCAATGGTTTCGATCAGGTAGTTGACCGGGATTTGCGTTGGACGACGAGGTAGGGACCTTCGTATTTCGGCAGTAGTTTTGTAAAGAGGCCAGTTGCTGGGGTAGGGACCGAGAGCTATAAGAGCGCTCCAGGGAGGAACGTCTGCTCAGAAGTGGTGGTGTCACCGCGATTGCTCTTCTGTCGCTCTTGTTCATGCGTTGTAATGGTCTTGGCAAGCTCAGGGCACTCTTCAGCATGTCTGGCTGTGTCAGAAATAGGCGCGCACTCAGATGGATCCGGCTGTATGAAAGTATCGTGTCGATGGTGTGAGACGGATGCCTTCCGTGCAATAAGAATGGTGAAAAACCAGTGGTGCTCTGAGGGGCGGTGTTGTAGGCGTAGGTGACGAAGGAAAGAATGGCATCCCAATTTGTGTGATCGGCGGCGACGTACATTCAGAGCATGTCACCGAGCGTGCGGTTAAAACGTTCGGCTAGGCCTTCGTCTGCGGGTGGTAAGCAGTAGTTTTACGGTGAACAGCATGGCACTTTCTGAGAATGGCTTCTATGACTTGGACAAGCAGATACGGCCTCGATCGCTGAGAAGCTTTTGGGGTGGACTGTGACGCAGCATGAATCGGTGTAGCAGGAAGGAGGCAATATCGCGCGCTGTAGCCGCTGGGAGGGCGGCGGTTCCGGCGTATTGCGTGAGATGGTCAACAGCGACGATGGCCCAGCGCTTACCAGCCGGCGTCAGAGGAAGTGTCCCATACAAATCCTGCGCACGCGCCCGAACGGACAGTTAGGGCAAGATAATGGTTGTAGACCTGTGGGAGACACGTGCGTTGTAGGTTTCGGCGTTCGACATTGAGGCACGAGCTAATTAACTTCTGCACTTAGCGCTACATCCCTCGCCAGAAGTATCGTAGCGGAATGTGGGGATAAGCTTTGGATACCCCAAAGTGCGTGCATTGCGTATCGAGTGGAAGGGCTCGCATATTTCAGAACGCAGACTGCGGGGTATCACTAGTAGCCACTGGCGGCAGTCAGCGTTGTAATTGCGTCGGCGCAGTAGGTTGTCACGAATGGCGAAATGGTGGGCTTGACGACGCAACGCACAAGTGCGTGTGTTTCCGACGGATCAGTGAGCAAGTCTGTCAGTAAGGTGGTCCATTTATCCTTGCGCTGTTCGTTAGCGAAGGTGTGAACGTCGATGGAAGAAACGGCAATGCAAGATACTGAGCAGAGCATTGTCGTCAGCCAAGGGGCGCTAGAGGGTGTCGGCGTCAGCATGCTGGCGTTCGTTACGGTACGGCACGCTGATGTCGTAGTCTTGGAGGCGAAGTGCCCAGTGGGCGAGACGCCTGAGGGATCTTCAATGACGACAACCAGCATATGCATGATGGTCGGTGACGACATCAAATGGGCGACCATAGAAATAAGGTTGGAAATTTGTAAGGGCCCAGATGATCACCAGGCACTCTTTTTCCGTGGCGGTATAATTGTTCTCCTCTCTACTAAGTGTACTACTTGCATATACCACGACATATTCGGGGAACTCTGGTGTGGTGGTTGTTGGGCCTTCAGATACGAACAGCGAATTCAAGGACAAGAAAAATTTATGCAAGTCACAAAATAGCAATTAGACACATTTTCGTGGCCAACAATACATAGTTTTCCTAAAGTCCAAAACGTTACTGTCTTAACCATGCACACGCGAGCTCTGGCGCGTCCTCACAGTCGGACGTCACTCACGGTACCGTCGAAGGGCAGCGACGCAGTCGGGCAAGGTGCACAAGCACGTTGTACGAGGCCGCACAGCATACCAGGCACTGCTCGCTCAGGAATGCGAAGGCCCACGCTCCGCCCGACGTCGTACCCAGGTCACGCCTTCAGCGACTGCTTGTGCCGCACCCGCTCTGATGTGGCACCATGACCACGATCTCAGCCACTCGTTGTGCTGGACCGGAATCTGGAACAGGCTCAGCTGCTCGCCTTGGCCCGCACGCTCACCCAACACGGAACAGCACCACAGGCCCGTTCCGGAGCACCCACTCGTTCGATGGACACGCCAAGCTCGTGCCGGCTGGTATGGTGGCACCAGCTCGGTCCGTTTGGTCCCACAGGCCGAACGCACTGCTCTCCTGCAAGCTGGCCGCGTTCTTGCTCAGCCCGTCAACGTTCTGAAGCTCTCGCGCTTCACGTTCGCCTCCCTCTCTCGCGCACTCCTTCTTCTTCAGTTTCATTTTATCCTTCGGCTGTGGGTCTCTTTCACACCTGATTTGCGTTGCGCAAAGACAGCGCCGAGGCCTACACCGCTGGCATCCGTGTGTACCTCCGTTGGGACCGTAGGGTTGTAGTGCCGTAGCATTGGAGGAGACGTCAATGAACGACGGAGCTTTGCGAACGCGTCGTCGCACTCGGACGACCATCATTTAGGGGCCCGTTATTGCCAAGCAGCTTCGTTAGCGGCGATATGATGGCGGCAAAATTATGGTGGCAAAATTTCGTGTGAAGTGTCGAAAGTATGAACACGGTCCTACGAAACTGCGCAGTTCTTTCACGGACGTGAGTTTGAGAAATTCGGCCACGGCCCGAAGCTTGGCTGCATCGGGAAGGATTCCGTCCTTGGACACGACGTAGCCAAGGATTGTCAGCTGCCGTTCTGCAAATCGGCACTGCTTCAGATTCAGGTGGAGGCCAGCGTTGCTCAAACGGTCAAAACATGGCCCATACGTTGGTGGTGCGTAAAGAAGTCCGGAGCAAAAGGACGACGTCGTCGAGGTAACACAAGCACGTGTGCCATTTCAGGTTGCGCAGAACGGTGTCCATCATGCACTCGAAGGTCGCGGGAGCATTACACAGACCAAACGATATGACGTTGAACTCGTACAAGCCGCCGGGCGTGACAAGGCTGTCTTCGGTCGAGCGTCATCAACTATGGGTACTTGCCAGTACCCCGAGCGCAAATCAGGAGATGAAAAATTCTGCTCCTCGCAGGCTGTTAATCGCGTCGTAGATTCGCGGCAGCGGATAGACATCCTTGTTAGTGATCTTGTTGAGCCGTCGGTAGTGAACACAGAACCGCACAGAACCGTCCTTCTTCGCAACAAAACAACAGGAGACACCCATGGGCTTTCCGAGGGTCGAATACCATCGCTTCGAAGCATATCGTCGACTTGCTCATTAATTACCCGACTTTCTGTGGGAGCACGCGATATGGACGTTGCAACAGTGGTGGTTGGGCGCCACTGTCGATGCGATGCGTAACGTGGAAGTGCGACCGAGAGAAGTTTGCACGACATCGAAAGAAGAACGAAATTCTTCCAACAAACACAGAAGCTGGTAACGCTGGACCGATGTGAGGTTGTCAGCAAGGAGGAACCAAACACATCAGCAGGTGACGAATCGGACGTGGAGACAGCACTGAGTGTACTGGAACTGGGACAGTGCGTGTCATCGGGTGCGTCCGTAACTTGTGCGAATTCGAGGGGTTCCACTTTGCCGAGACGTTACCCTCGCACCAACGTAACAATGTACAGAGATGGGTTGGTAACAAAATAGCGGTGCTGCCCTGAGTAGCCTGCACGGTAGCGAAAGGTACCAGCAAGCCTTTCCTAGTGTCAACATGTCGGAGAGACCGGCACTGTCGACGAGCTTGGAGGCACTTTCGTATCGTCTTTGACGAGGATCTTGCTCGATACCGATGAACTGTCTGCCATCGTCAAATCTGAGGAGGGGGGAGTCCGATTCGGCTTGTGCGCAGTAAATTATGGCGTCGTGGCGGGAGGGAAAATCCCATCCCAAGATGACGTTGTGAGAGCATGCAGATATTATGATGAATTCGACGTCGTACAGAGCGTCCTGAATGAAGACGCGAGCTGTGCATACTGCGGTAGGATGAATAGTCTGGGAGCTGGCTGTACGGAGGGACGTAGCAGAAAGTGGCATCGTCGCTTTTCGTAGTAATCGGCTCAATGTTTCGTCCATAAGGAATACAGCGGCTCCAGTGTCGACAAGGACAGATGCGCGAACACCGTCCAAAAACACGTCTCACGTTCGATGGGCTTCGCTGAGAGCTTTCGCAGTTCGATAGCGTCGCAGTCCTTGCCTCGTGGACTGCGACGACTAGTATCTACTTCCTACTTTCTGTAGCCTGTGAGATACGCAATGAATGTACGGTATACCTACGACACGTTTCTTGCTATCGGAAAGCGATAGGAAGAAACGCTTCCCGCGTACAATCACTAGGCTCGTTCCTGAAGAAGAGCGCTCCCACTGCATTTCAGACTGCGTTGCTAGTATCAAAGGATCCAATATGCATCTCAGTGTCCTGATCCTATCAGGCCTTTGGTTATTTACTGTGTCGAGAAGAACCCAGGGCAATAATTTCAGATAAGGAAGGGTATTTTGTAATTATGCCGGACAGTTGGTTCTCGGAAAAAGCGTTAACACGCATAACAAGAATTTTAGCACGGTAAAACTTGAACCATCAGTTGTTAGGCAACGAGCTGTCAACCTTTTGTTAAGACATAACCTTGAGAGATAGCTTGTAATGTCAAGAAGGCTAAATCACTTACTTTAGAATTGTTTTTTTTCAGCCGAGACACATAAGAACGACATTCCGTTTCGAGCAATCGTTTCAGAGAAAGGCACCTGGCAAGTCGCTGTATCTAGGTATTTGCAGAACTGCATAACCTCTTTGAGTTTTTCTGACCCTTTTTGTATGCGTAATTCACAGGCGCTAGTTCAGTTCCTGTCAGAGGAAAACCCCGGCTGTTGTAAAGCTTTTAGTATGGATATTGAAGACCTGTATCACTCTTTGCCGCATGAGGACTTGTTAAAATGTGTTAATGATGTATCAACGAACAAGGGCACGAGACGGATTTCACCGATAAATGTGGTGTTTCTACCGGGGCATTTCTAGAAATTTTCCATGTAATTAATATCGACGCTGGTAGGTTGGAGGAAAGGCGTTTATGTGCAGAAATCCGGGATATGCATTGGTTGTAAAGTTGCTCCAGGTCGTTGGTGATTTATACCTTAGCAAGATTGACAAACTTTTGGAAGGCGCCTTAGGTAATTCTGTTAAGGTTTTTTCGCTATGTGGACATTACCTGATTTTTTTGTATTGGTGAGGACTTTGAAACGGTGGTAACTTCAGTACGCGAAAAATTTGAAATAAGTGTGAAGAAGGAGGGCTGAGTTTTACTAAAGAGGTGCCCTAGAATAATGGAATACAGATTCTAGACATTTCCCAAAGTTCCAGAAGAACCACGTGTGCTGGCAGTATTCTCCTACATCTTCGAAACCGCTGTTAAATTTTTCGTCGAAGCACTCGAAGGTTGTAAAAAACGGCATCGCCATGTCTTGTAGTAAGTCAGCCCTAACAAAGTCGTGTGAGCACAAAATGAGCGATAGCTTTAACGCACAGATTACGCGTCTTTTAGATGTAGGGTATCCTCGTGATGCAGTGGCCACGGTAGCTGAACGTTTAAAGAAGTCCATTGTATTAAGTTTGATCATCGTTGCAGAAAGCGTTAGGAAGAACGTGTCGTAGGTATACCGTACATTCATTCCGTTTATCACAGGCTAAAGAAAGTAGGAAGTAGATACGGCGTTAATGTTGCCTTCAGGGCTGCCAATAAGCTAGGTACAGTTTGTGCCGCTGTGCAGAGGAAGAATGAGCGAGTAAAAGACAAGAAGCGGACCGATATTTGTTTCGTAAAACACACCAACAAATTCACTGATTGCCGTACGAGTGTGGTGTAACGCCTAGTGCGCGCCGAAGGAAGCGCCATAGGCGGCGAACTCAATCATTGCTCTCGGGAAAGCAAGCAGACGGCCGCCGTGGTTTCCTACGTCGTTGTACGTCTGTTTCCGCATTGTTCACGTTTCCGTAGTGAAATAAGCAACGTTCGTCGTGTGTGTGGTGGCCGAAACTTCAAGGGATGTCAAATAACAATTGATGAGGAGTGGAGTGCTCAAACACCTAGAAAAAACGCTCCCGGAACACAGTTTTACTTACCGCAAGGCCTCCTGAGCAAGAACGACGGAAGCAATGGATCGCCGCTGTTCGTTGGCCAAGGCGAGCCGCTTCGTCACTGTGCGAGTTAACACTTCGCTTCTTGTTCTAATGCTTTCGTTCTGCGATATCGGGGCTCGCTGGATGCACTCGATCATGTTGACACTGGTAGACGACCAAAGTCATAAGCCTGAGCATGTGTTGGTTCGGTTCGACCGCCGTGCCCCCAAGAGCACTTCGCTCAAACGTTCTATATTTCAGAAGTGTTTTAAGTTCGGGCGAGTTGGACATCCATGAACTTAGCTTGTACTAGTGCGGTACATGTACCACGTTAGTACAAGCTAAGTTCTATATTTATCATTTATAGAAACAGAAATGCAGCAATGGTTGACTTCAGAAAGACAAGAGTGATTGAGACGTCACCTTTGTAAACAAAACAAGCGGATGTTCACCACGAGCTCTACCTCGTAGCTAGGTCTTGTTACGCTGGTCTGCGCGACGCACCTTTGATATTCACCGGCATGACGATTCACTCCACGCGAACGTTCGTTCTCCTCCGCAGTAGTCATCACGTCTCCTCGGCGACCCTCTTAAAAACTTGTCACTGCTCCCGCGGCGTCATCTCTTGATACTTTACTCGCAGCACTAGATCATCAAACAACACGCCTTCTGCGGTCGAGCGAACGATGCTATCACTAGAACGATGTAACTTCTTCGCTGACTTAATTCTCACTGACTGGTTGTGGTGGTAGTGGTTTGAAGAGGAAAAGGCGCCTAATTTCTGCAGCCCGTTCGGGAGCACGGCACAGTGCCTATCTCACTGACTGACTCTCTGTCGCCGCGCGCTTGTGCTTGCATTGCCTGTATCGGCTCGCGCCTGGGTTCGGGAAGGGGAAGGTGCGTATGATTCGTCTGTGCGTAGCACAGCGAAAGCTAGAGAAATGAGGAGATTCTCTCACCGATTCGTCTGCTGAATCAGACGGCGCCGCTGGCGCTGCTTTGCTTTCTCGAATATCCCGATCTTTCGCGTGCGTTGGCTGTGTTAAAGTCCCTGAAACTTCGTAAAGTAGCGACATACGTGCATAAAAGCGCGCCTCCTCTCTTTTCTCCCTCCTCTGCCCTCTCCGAGGCTGACGCCGCGTCGGCATTGGCCAACTGCCGTCACGTGGGACAGCGCGCCGCGCTTGCCGCGCTCGTTTGTTTACAGTCGCTCGTGACTGCCATCTTTGCTCTCGAAGTGCGGGCTCGCTGGTTCTTAGCGCACGTGTTCTATGGATACGCGCTTTCCATACCGCGTGCGTTGTGCTCTGTGATACCTCGCACACAAGACCGACGTCGCGGTTGGTTGCCATGGGCTTCTGCTGCGCTTTCGGATGCCAAAACAAATAAAGCGAAGGCAAAAACCGTCCGGGAAGCGCAACGAGTTGCGAAGGAAGGCTTGGTTACACCGAATCGGAAGATAGAACTTTCGGCCGACGCTTTCGACGCGACTGTGCGAGGTAAGTTGCTAACCTCCCACTATAAGTACTCGTCGAGGTTCGCGAGGTTCGCGCAAATAGCTGCGTGCTATAACGCCGTAGACAGGTGTCAGTTAATTGTGCAGTACGTCGCTATTCCTTACACGTTTTATTGCTGCTTATGCGGGGTCTGTACTCAGTGTTTTTTTTTTTTTTCAAGAATATATGGTTAGGTTTTCTGCTTGACGTGATGCGCCTACTGGTTTGAGTTTGCAGTATTGGTTTGTGCGCGTAGCATGGCACGCCGACTACGGAGGCACGCCGACTGACGATCAAAAATGTGATTGCGAAACTTCAGAGATTCGGCGCAGTTCTTTTGAAGAAACAAAGCTGCAGTGTGAAAACTTACATTAGGAGTGGTACTCTCTGTTTTTGTTGCGTGCTCGGTTTTCTTGTTTTTTTTTCCTGGAGCAAAGAGCTTTCTCTGGCTCTTGTACGTCGACAGATCCGCCGGTGGACTTGCGATAGAAGGTAGGTAGGCAAAGCGTGCGCGCCGAACCGAGTCGCAGGGTGCATTCATCGTTTAGGAACCTCACGTGCACGTGTTATTTAGCGCGAAGGTTTACGTGCCATTTCGTGTGGAGTTTATATCCGCGAGTGGCTTTCCGCCGCGGTGGAGCAGAGGTTATGGTGCTCGGCTGCTGACCCGAAGGTCGCGACCGACCGCGGCGGTCACATTTCGATGGAGGCGAATAGCTTGAGGCCAGTGTGCCGTGAGATGTCAATGCTCGTTAAAGAACATCAGATGGTCAAAATTTCCCGAGCCCTCCACTACGGCGTCTCTCATAATCATATCGTGGAATTGGGACGTAAAACCCCAGATATTATCCGCGACTGGAGCTCTCGTGAAGCAAACGTTTACGGTGGCAGCTGGCTAGTTTTTCTTTCGCTTGCTCGTTCATTGAGCAGCGAGTATAGTTCGCATGTCAAGTACGTCTACAAGGCGCACTTGCGCACTATGGTTGGTGCGTCTAATCTCTTAACCGAATCAACCAACGCTGTCTTGACTAGAAATGATGTACGCCTTCTGGCGCATTCTTCTTCAATGAAGCTCCGAGCTGCTGCTTGAACTGACGTCATTTTCTAATAAATATTAGTCGCCACTCTTTAACTAGCATAATACCGCCAACACCCACTGCCCATGTGTTTCTTGCACTCTAAAACTGTCCGTACCTTTGTGGAGTCTTCTTGCCCCTCACAACAACCGTCGTTTGTAGTTTGCGCTTCCTTTCTTGAAAACTCGGCGCTCGCCGCTTTCCTATCAAGGTGCTGTTTAATATACGCACGGCATTCGTGCCTGGAAGTACGGTGCGCCGGCGATAATGCAAGAAAAGACAGGACGGGACAGGATACGCCTCTTAGCACGCAGAGATTTGGCGAAGAAGAAAAAAAACAAGCGAACCAAATGCTGGATATCGTTTTGTGGGAAAGAGATGCCTCAAATACGCCCCCTTTTATACTGCAGTGTACAGTGCTACATAATACAGGCACGTATAGCGGCGTTCACTATATTTACCAGCCGATACTTCGGAACGGTTACCTCTAGTGCGTACTGGCAGCCCCATGCGTCATTGGTATGCACGACGAATTCGCCGCGAGGATGACGTATACAATGTATAAGTTTCGGAAGGCTTCATGTAGAGCGGGACATTAACGTTCAACATTACGCATGTCCTTTACAAACGCGTCCTAAATCTCCTCAACACAATATAATTTTTAAAAAAGGATACCAAGAGCTAGGCGGCTAGTGCGAATGCTTAAAGCGCGCCGCCTGGCAAGCGCGCGCTCTCTTTGCGAAGCGTCGTCTGCTACGCGGGAGCAAGGTAGGTGGCGCCATGCTCGAAAAGAGAGTGCGAAGAGAGGAGAAGGAGGAACGCGAGCGGAGGAGGAAAGTGTCGCTACTTTACGAAGTTTCAGGGGCTTTAGGCTGTGTCGGTGGCATCTTCTGCGGAGAGGGTAAGGGGCGCGCTCCCGGCGCCTTTTTATACTTGTTTTTCCATGCGCGCGCTCTGTCGCGCACGAACCGTCGGCGCCAGGCTTTCATGCCGTCGTTCGAAATCTGCGACGTGCGCTTAGTTAAGCGCTCGTTCGTGACAAACATCGTGCACAAGTCCACTTTCGTAGAGGCCCGCGCCTTTCCTGCACCTGCCAGTGCAGAATTACTTGGCTGGCACCCGCACGAAGGGGAATAGCAGCCGCGAAATTCATCCACTCCTCACACCAAAGCTGTGCAAAGCGCTGTCGTCTGCTCGGCTTCCCGCACGTGCTGTCGGCGGTGCCCGCTAGGTGGCTATCAGTGGCGCCTCTATAGGCGGTGCACAAGGCGTATAAGGTCCCTTTCAGCTTTGTTGGAACATAAGAGATCGCTGACAGGAGGCTCACCTTCTAATCTATCTTTACATTGTCTGGATTGTAAGTGCACGCCAAAATTCGATCAATGCACAGTGTTGTACCGGCATAGAAAAGGAGAAACGCACCTGATGATTGAAGCTTGGCATATCGAGAATAGTGGTAGCGCATGCGTGAGCCAACCGTCGATTAACTTTCATAAAGATGAAATCAAATGCCTTAACAGTTATCTTCCACGTAGACCGCCACGTGTGCCGAATCATTAGGTCCGCCTGTTGCATGGGCATGCGCAGATAGTTTTCGTGCCTTCGTTGTTTTCCGCCGTTGTGCGTCTCTTCAGCTATTAGTCGGCGTTTGTGGTGTTCTGACTTCCTTCTTGTGTCCGTGTTTGCACACCTTGTCTTTTTAGAATGAATACCTGCCAACTAGCTCAGCTCTCTGTATCTTCGATGTAGCTGGTGAAGTATTCACCGGCCTGCTGAGCTCGTTTACGTAACACTGTTCCTTCTACAGATTACGAATGGCAGGGCGGCCAAACACCTTAATAATAAGTCGGATCACGTCGTGAAACCTTGTGCGTGGTTGTTGTAACGCAGGCCTGCCACACCCGCAAGGTAGAAAACCAAGTTTTCAATGTTATTGATGAAACGGGAGCGCGAATAAAACGTCACACAAGAAAAGATAGACACATCGCGCCCCCGTTTCATTATGAACCAACACCCACTCGCGCAACTTTTTATTGTACCAATATTCCTGCCTCGTCCCATTTATTTGGGACACTCACGCATTAATAAATCGCGAGCCAGTCCTCCACGTAAGTCCCATCTGCGCAGTGAAGACAGTCGCGGATACGAGGGACACCGGACGTAAGGTGGGTGCAGGCGGAGGCGTCTGAGGGGCGGCGCCTTGAGGCATGGTAGATGGCAGAGTACGGGATCGAAGCGCCAGGTGCATCGAATGAGGACCGAAGTTGTGACGGCACAGCAGTCTGCACCAATTTGTTAAGGTGCTTATTTGACGGCAGTCAGCGGCAATACGCAGTGGCGACAGTCAAGTCAAAAGCACGCACGCTGAGCGCGAGCGGCTTCTTTCAGGAACGGGCCGAAGAGGACGACCCACTAAAAGCCGCTGGAGAGCGCAACCCGTTATACAGTACCAAGGCTTCGCCACAGTCTTTGCAGTGTTGTACGACGCCTAAGTGACGTGGACTACGAGGTCATCACTGACAGCTCCTGGAGAACTCGCCAGCACTATTCAGAAGTCGTGCATATTGTGCGAAGCCATATTGTTCAGACTGGCGCGCACCATGCTTCCGCTACACCGCCTTCTTGGAGTAGTGCATCGGGACGAAGCTCTCTCCCGAGAGAGGCAAATGCCACATCTAGTATGCAGTGCGAAAACAACTAAGAGCCCGCGCGGTGAAAAAGGAAGACGATGTTCAGGCCTGATCTATTCAGCGTCTTGCCTAAAAAGTGGTCTCCCCTGTTTTCGACATCTGCTGTTCTGCATAAATGAATAGACGGGC
Source organism: Rhipicephalus sanguineus (assembly GCF_013339695.2). Taxonomy (NCBI): domain Eukaryota; kingdom Metazoa; phylum Arthropoda; class Arachnida; order Ixodida; family Ixodidae; genus Rhipicephalus; species Rhipicephalus sanguineus. Next base: position 6,459,655 of record NC_051182.1, on the reverse strand, counting down.
ACTTGTGCGTTTCCCCCCACGCGTGTCGATTTGCCGCGCTTTATCAGCGAAACAAAGTTCCCGACAACATTCGCTTATAAGAATAAATTTAAGCTCCGCCATAGCCATCGCTGTGCCAAGCAGCGAGAATTTTCATATATACCCAATCCCATGACGATTGATTATTGACTTGGCTTCGAGTACCTCGTGTAAACCGACTTTCCCTTACAGGCACGTGTTCTTGTAGCTAGTTTTCGACCAAAAACGTGAGCTTAGTGGTAAATTTCAGCAATGATTCCGACTTGACTGCTTCGCGAAACTTAGCATTTATCAAGGGGCGAGAACTTTCAATTAATAATATGCGTAGTACTTACATTACGAACGAAAAAAATTGGCCGCGTATCGCGCGTGCTTCGCTGCAAATGTCGTCTAAAGACGATAGAAGAGGCGCTGCGTGAGATATGGACGCCATCTGGCAATACGTCGGGAAACATGAGTGCTGTGTGGCGGGCTGGTAGTCCGGCGCAGCAGCAGGCGAAGACCGGCGGTGACCAACGCGACCGGCGGGGACGCCAGCCAGCCCGAACGCGTGGTTTGGCGCGAAGCGCTGAAGCAGAAGAAACGTCCGCACTCAACGAGTACTCTCACACACTCTTTTATTTACACGTCGCCTGGGTAAAACAGGAATGCCAGAGCGGCGCCCCATGGCATTCGTACAGTGCAATACAGAACCGAAACCGAAACACAACAATGAGCTCGTGCAGAGGGCACGGAGGAAGCCAAGTTTCAGCGCAGCTTAAGAAACTAGGGTCTTTAGAATTACGTATGTATGCATTTTCTATTAAAAAGAACACACGACCTAATACTACGTAGTGATGTTGCGCCTCAGATATGCATAATGTTTGCTTTTTGATCGAAAACGTACACAAGTATGAAACTAGTCAGCCGTTCAAGACGGCTGGCCTTGGGCAAGTGGTTCAACTTTGGCCCAGTGGCTGAATCGAGTGACGTGCCGACAAACAGACAGACAAAAAGACAGACCACAATTTCTCTGTTTAAGTATCCCAAGAAAGACTATCGTCTTTAAAAGTGCTTACGGTTCAAGCGAAAACCACCTAGCACCACTCTCTTGCAGAGATGAATGGCGGAGCTTGAATTTATTCTTATATTCGGATGCAACTTTAGAAGTATGTGGCATTTCTTCCTCAAAGGCGGATGCACAAAAGCTTACTCCAATGGACGCGCACTCTGGACTGACGTCATGAGCCGGACCACGACTTGGCAGAACATTGCCAAATGCATGAGCGGGACTATTTCTTTAGTGTCGGAGGCGATTGGCTGCGAGCTTCGGTCGTCTGGGCAGAGCCTCTTCGGACTCCTTAAGTTCTTAAGGCTATAGTGGCGTTGTCCGCAACGTTTACACATACGGAAGAAAAAGCAGCGTCCAAAATGATCAATTACGAATGCCGTGAAGAACATAAGGAACCGTGCTGCTTCAACTGTCGTCATATAAACTTCTTCCTGAATATTTTCAAAGCGCCAACAGTTTAAATATTTCAGCCTTCATTAACACCATTTGTATCGCCGCCTACTGAGTTTCTTCATAGGTACTGTTTATGTAGAGAGCGTGGTTGCTTAACGCAGCGTGGGTGGTGGTGCTGAGTGGTGGCAAGCTGGTGTCGGCCCTTGTCACCGGACCAGCCAACAACAATTCTGTGCGGTTCCTGGGTTCGGCGACTGGGGCGGACTGCCTTTCTACCCGTACACGACGCGGATCCAACGAAACCTGGCCAAGACCATGGCGGTCGTGGCGGCTGCCAAACGCATCGACTTCGTCCTATCGCTCGGGGATAACTTCTACTTCAAGGGCGTCCGTTCGGTCGACGACCGGCGTTTCAAGGCTAGTGCTGTGTTCACTACGGCGGGCCGGCTGTGACAGGCGGGCTTTTACTCTTTATTGATGTTAAACAACCACTTACCGCAGGGAACAATTACAAAGCTTACGGCGATTCGAGACCGTAGGCTTCCCTTATTGTCCGGAACAAACGGAGTTGAACCATGCCTTGTGCATAACTAAAGTGTAGCGCGTTACCATCTGATGTATAATCGATTTCGATTTTCGCGACCTAAAGGGCACGCTACTCCAGTGTTCCACTAGACGAGGGTCTCAAGCTCACCTCACCTAGCGGACAGCAGTACGAAATCTAGTCCCACGAGTGTAGGGACAGTGAAAACGGGAATGGGGGAGTCAGCTCAAGGTTAATCGCTGGTTTACCAATATATTTAGTGCGAGTGGCACTCTCAGGCCAATAAGTCCTGCATTAAGGTAGCTTTTTCTTCTTGTTACTTCTGTATCATGGTTCGTATCTGCGGTCGCTACATAACTTAAGCAGATGTACTCCTTTGCCACTCTAGCTACCTATTAGAAGCATGGTGATAAAACAGCGCTACGAGACGAGGACGGAAGGGCGCACACACGAGCGCTTACTCACAGCTGGTTTTTTATTAGCATCAGTGCGTCATATATATAGGAGGCACACAAAAATAAGATAAAATTTCAACAATCCGGTACAATGGTGTTCCGCTCGTTACAAACAGTCAATACCTAGCGACACATATCAAGAAACAATTTTCTTTTTCGGTCTGTGCGAGTGACGCCATGCTTACACAGGCGCCACCCTTACTATCTATGTGTGCCGCTTCAATGATCACTCTTGTCATCATGTCCGAACAACGGCTGGGCACATGCGTATCTTCAAAGCGTGGAACGCATGCACAATCTCGCCAATGTATTCCTAAATGACCGGAAACAGCTGAGTTAACGTTTTAATAGTGCTCCTTAAGTCTTTCGTTCAAGCATCTCCCAGTTTGCCCAATATACGCTCGCCTGCATGACAAGGGAATGGAATAAGCTGCACTGCGCGTGCATTCCACAACACATCGTCGGTGCCGCGTGGTACAAATGGCAACTGGCCCATTTCCCTCTTTATTTACCCGTCCACATAGACCTTGCAGTCGCCGGGGGCAGAAAACACCACCCGGACTCCTGCTCTAATACCAATCTTCTTGAGGTTATGTGAAATTCGATGCATGTAGGGTACGACCGCTACATTCTTTGGTTTCTCTGGACGCGTGATTTCACTGCTTGCTCCGACCTTGTAACGTCTTTGCAAACCCTCAGCCAACCAGCTTCCCCCAGTCTGTTAGCTTGTCAAATAAACTGTCTTCGACTCTGTGTTCACAGGATTTTTTTAGGGCGTCACCAAACACGAAGAAATGATTGCACGTTTCACCAGTTTAGAGTGCGCAGATTTAAATGGGAGCACGGGTTTCTTGCCCCTCGGCTCATACCCCAACAGGTGCTTCGGTCAGAGAAAAGCAGTCCTAAATCTAAAAAAACATGGCTGATCCCTCCCTCATAGGAATCGGTATAACACCAAAGTGAAGCGCGTCTTCACAGAAGTAGTGTTATTGTGTAGTGATATATGAGAGCTTGTACAATGTCTATTCGTGTTTGGCAGCTACAGCACCGTTTGACGTGGATGCACCCATGTTGACAGCATGTCTCTATCGCGACGACTAACGCCCATGATCATGATTAAACCATTGTGGTAGCTGACGGTGTGAACATATATTTGGACACAGCGAATCGTGAATCCCGCGTAAGGATGATATCTACAAGCTCATAATCAACACTGGTACCCGGTATACACTTATTCAAAGCGTCGTCAATTAAGGAGAGAAACGGCACGGTGTGCGCTTTCTAGTAATTGGTAGCCGACGCCTGTGCTCATGCATACACTAACACACACTGCGCTTCAGCAACACGGGAGGTAGAGGTTCGTAGCCTGAGCCGCAAACGTGTGCGTCCCGCTGGCCTCTGTCTCGCAGGCGCTGCTCTCGCTCCACCAAGGCACGACATTCGCCCGTCCAAATCGCGTCCTGTCTGCAACGCGTATTGCAGCAGTTTTGTTAGTCGGTGCTCTCGCAATTGAAACAGTCGGCGGCGGAGAAATCCCGTTGGTGCACGTGGAAGCTGCACTACTCCGATGAGCCGACGCAAGCTAACACGAAGCCAAAGGCAAATAACGTAACTGCGTCAAGGGTGCCTCGGCGACGCCAGCGCGGCCAGTCTACCTCTCTGGTATCGAGACGCTTTAACCATGACCTCCGATAACGCGTGCAATCTCGGAGTAAGCGCTAGTAAGTGTCGATCGTGAAGCATTACTTCTTTTCACATTTCACTGACGGCGGCACCGCCCCGCTCCGCCTGCCGCGAAAGAGAATGTGTGAAAGATATAAGGCGCGTTCGCGCCGTGTCTATAGCATCTCCCGAGTTAGCTTAGTCGGTAGGGCGTCGGGCGTGCCGTCGCGGCCGCAACGTCGTGGGTTCGGGGTATCTTTTTCTTGGTTTTTTTTCTTTCTCACCCGTTAGCGTCCATTTTATCAACGTCATATCCGTGACGGATGTACTTGGTGGACCCCGGCATAAAACACTTTCGTGTTAAAATCTAATGAAGCTCTCGACGGAAACTTCATGGGTCAATTCTAAAGGATGAAGGCACTCTGAAAACACCTTCTTGTGTTTGAAACAATGGTATGAAAATCTGCCGCGTTATTGCTTAAAACAACTAAATAGTCATCCACGAACCTGAACACCACGACTACATCCCTGTTCAGACGTTGGCTGAGAAGCCTGTCACGATTAGCCTATATAAATCACTTAAACGAGGAGCGATACAAGATCCGATGCGCACGCCGTTCTTTTGGGTTACAATGTTGTCATCCCATGTCGAAAAGAGGAGTTCAAATAAAAGCATAGCAGTTCTAAAAATCTACTACAGGATAGACCTGACTCGTTCTGAAAACGAACCGCTCCAATTTCATCAATGCTAGCACTGACGCAGCTCATCAGGTCGTTATGGGGTATTGAATAGTATAAATCCTTCATGTCTATCGAGAAGGCACTAAGCCTGTCCTCATGTCTGTTACTACTCTGGTAGTAGAGCAGGAGTCCAGGTGGTGTTGTCTGCCCCCGAGCGACTGCAAGGTCTATGTGGACGCGTAAATAAAGAGGGAAATGGGCCAGTTGCCCTTTGTACCACGCGGCACCGACGATGTTTTGTGGAATGCACGCGCAGTGCAGTTTATTCCATTCCCTTGTCATGCGGGCGAGTGTATATCGGGCAAACTGGGAGATGCTTAAGCGAAAGACCTAAGGAGCACTATTATAACGTTAACTCAGCTGTTTCCGATCACTTATTTATACATTTAGGCATACATTGCCGAGATTGTGCATGCGTTCCACGCTTTGAAGATACGCATGTGCCCAGCCGTTCTTCGGACATGATGACAAGACTGATCATTGAAGCGGCACACATAGATAGTAAGGGTGGCGCATGTGTAAGCATGGCGTCACTCGCACTGACCGAAAAAGAAAAATGTTTCTTGATATGTGTCGCTAGGTATTGACTGTTTGTAACGAGCGGAACGCCATTGTACCGGATTGTTGAAATTCTATCTTATTTTTTCGTGTGCCTCCTATATATGACGCGCTGATGCTAATAAAAATGACACCATCTCCCGCTAAAGGGGACCATGAGGCGATGCGAAGCAGTGTTGCGGCATGTAGAGCCCGCGTTTCAGCGGTGGAGTGGTGAGTGGGAAAGGGGAGAGGTGAAGTGGAGAGGGGGAGGGGGAAAGGAGAGGGGAGGGGAAAGGGAAATGGAGGAGGAAAGTGAAGGGGGAAGGGCAGGGGAGAGGGGGAGGGTAGAGAGAGGGGGAAGGGAGGGGGGAAAGAGGAGGAGAGTGGAGAGGGGAAGTGCGGAGGGTTTGCGCATGCGCAGTAAGGGTGGTCACGCCGCACAACACCACCACCGGATTGAACTCCACTATAAGATGCTTCACATCTAAAACCAGTTGTGAGTAAGCGCTTGTGTGTGCCCTCCCGTCCTCGTCTCTTAGCGCTGTTTCATCACCATGCTTCCAAACCAACTAGCCCACCGACAACACTACCTATTAGAAAGCGTTACTCTCACCCGAGACTATTGAACATCAACTTAGTTTCCTGCACATTAATTTTCAAACCTGTCATTCAGCTTTCCTGTTGAATTCAGTAATCATGCTTGCAATGCGTGTAGTCTGGAACGTGTTATGGAGGGGTTGCTTATATCCGGCATTTTTATATAGTGTAAATACAATCTATCATCCAATAGCTTGTGGGAATTCCTGCTTAGTCCTTTGGTTTCCTGATTCTGAGGTAGTCCTAGTCGTGTTATAGGTTACAATGGTAAACAGCTTGTAGGCAACAGATAGTGAGCTGATCGGCCTTTACTTCCTCAAGTCCTTGACATGCCGTTTATCATGGATTAAGATTATGTTAGCTTTCTTTCAAGATTATTGTAGGCTCACGGTTGCGAGACTTTTCGTATACATGGCGGCCCCCTGTTCTAGCAGAATATGTCCCCCGTCTTCCAACAGATCTGTTGTTACCTCACTGGTCCTCCCCTTCTTTCATTGTCGGGCATTCCTGTAGCTCAGGCCACATTAAGCCACTGCCTGGTCTAGGGTGGCTTCTTGCCCATCTTGGGATTGAAGTCACCCATGGCTTTTACCTTATTCATTGCTGGTTGCACGTCTTCATAGACGCTTTAAACTGAGCGGTCATCATGGCTGTACGCATGCGCCTGTGCCTGCAACCTTCAATGTGCACCTCCTATTTTATGTTTATTTACGATACCTTCCACCCTCGCATTATTGCTATTGTATTCCTCTCTGTTGCAAGGTGTATCCTTATTGATAACAAATACCACGTCTGGTTCTCTTCGGTCAACTAAGCCACGGTAGCATAGGGCATGCACGTTAGTTTCACGGTATGGGCTTCATCTGGCCTCCTAACCTCAGTGAGCCCTTGTAACTCCAGTTAACACCCTCTAGCCCCTCCAACACTACTGCTAAGCTCGCCTCACTAAATAACGTTCCAGCGTTAAACGCTGCCAGGTTCCCATTAGGATGGTGGCCTGTCCATTGCTCGAGATGTTTAGCCCCCGCTGCTGCGTCACAGGTCTGACCACCGCCATGCTCTCTTGCTGCGCATGCGCTTGGTACAGAGGGGCGGAGATTTTTGTTCAGGGTGAGCTAATCATTAGAGATATTTTTATACCTCTGAAACGCTATACCTACGGTGATTACCGCGGTACAGCGCCGTATGCTAATTTTGTGGTCGTTTACAGTTTCTCGCTGACATTGTCTGGTAAATTTAGAAACTTCCAATCTTTAACTCTCAGAAACAGTACTTGGAATGCCGCGATTGAAAGCCATTGCGCCTTCCTGTATGGCGGCGTCTTGTTCATTCTTTGCGCTATGACTTGTGATGAATGCCCAGCTGCCGCACTTATCGCCGTGTCTCGTCGCTGTGCAGAGGACATTCGAGGACGTGTACTCCGCGCCATCCCTTCAAGTTCCATGGCTCATAGTGGCTGGAAACCACGACCACGACGGCAACGTGTCGGCTCAGATCGAATACAGCAAAAGGTCAAAGCGCTGGTGAGTCTTGAGCCTCTGCTGCCGTGATGGCTCCTTCGTTGCAATGCCAAAGAACGCCCGCTGAATACCGAGGCAAGGCCATAATTACTGTTATGATGTAGGATCGGGGAACAGGCTTAGTTGTGGCGAATTTCAATGACAGACTCGGAGCACTTCCGGTAGCAGTTCTGCTCCATGCGGAGCAAGTCCGTTTATTAGCAGATTGAGAGTGCTTACTGTATGTTTCAATGGCACATGTGGAGCAGCTCCGCCACCAGATTTACTCCACGGAGCAGCTCACTCTACTCCGCCAAAAGCGGCGGATTCGATCGGTAGTCGGAAGCGCCCCGTGCGTGTGCAGAGCGTGGCGTACCAGGTCACCGACGCAACGCGCTGCCCGAGCACACCCCTTCTCTTCGCGCGCGCCCGTGAAGGCGAGTCGAGTGGTGCATCTCACCGTCAATACGCACTTACGCGAGGAATGGGGCGCTTCCGGAAGCAGATGTGCGCTCCCTGCCATTTGCTCTGGTGGAAGCCTGTGTTCTGCTGGCCGATTTCTTTGAGTGGCCCTCCGCCGAAGTGAAGTGCGCCGGCGTAGAGTTGGTCAGCCGCTTCGAATCGGCCATTGAAATTCCGTAATAGGTGCGCTAGAAACGCCTCCAAGGGCAACAAACAAGAGGACACCACTGGCAGGGCACACAAACGCATATTGGAACACAAAAAAAACGCCAGGTCTGTGCGGAAAGCGCAGCACAGTCACAGCGAAAGCTGGAAGAGCGGCATTTCTAGAGCCTGTTATAAAATTTCTGGGGGCTACTAATACAAGTAAACTAGCAACGTACCCACTACGTCACAATACCATTTTTTGTTGTGAAGTTGGGAAGCACCCACTACGCCATTATTCGTCGTTCTGCGGAGAAGCAAGGTACCATCTGTAAGGCATTATGTGCACGTTGTTAATTCGACGGCTGCTGACGATGAAGAATTAAGGCTGAGCCCCTTGTAATGGGTTGGAAGCTTTAAACAACCCACTAGTTACGTAATTCGCATTGCGTGACGCCCGGTCATTATTTCACTCTCCCACCACGCTATATAACATATGTTAACGTGAGGAAAAGAGAGGGGAAAATAACTTTCTTGGGACCCTGAGGAAATTCACCATTGGGGCCTCATGGGTTTCCTTAGAAACCAATAGAAGTGCACTTGAGAGGAACCCACTAGGCTATAAATCATTTTTTTTTAAGTAGCAAAGCACCACAGTACAATTTTTCGTCATTCTGCGGAGTACCGCGATACCCGCTAAACACCCGTAAAGCGTTATGTGCGCTCTGTTGATGCTGTGCCTGATGAAGATGAAGAGTCATGGCAAAGCCCTTTGTAATGGTTTGGAAGCTTTAAACGACCCACTCGTCGCGCAATTTGCATTGTGTGACGCCTGGTTGCAGAATTCGCGTTGTGTGACGGCTGGTTGTTATTTTACTCTTCTACCACGTACATTACATATGGTAATGTGGCTCCTTCCCGACATGAAGCCTGTATCGGGTCTTTTTGCAAAGCAGTTTCAAGCACTGCTTTTTCTTCGCTTGTGCAAACGGTTGCCGAACATTGTTGTATCTGCGAAATAGTTGCCTGGAAGCTTGCATGGATTTCCAAAGGAAGTACCTGTAGCTAGCAATTCTTGTCCGCTCGCTTTTCGCTCGATTATCTTTCCACTGTGACACGGAAAAAATTGTAGAGATTTGTGACGTTGTACTACCTGTACCGCTGTATAGAACCATGTACCCTTGGGTCGATGGAGAAACGTACTCAAAAGGGTCAAAAGAATGATCGTACCTGCAGGAATCAAAACACCCTTCTTTCAACTACATTTAGGTACACTTCCAGTCAAACCCCGCTCCGGCTGGACGAAAAGGACATGTTTCTGCCGTGGGAACCGATTGCTTAATATGCAAAAAAGTAGATACGATAGGCCATATGTCCCTCCACTGCTGGGACGCCCTTTTTATGGGACGTAGTGCAGCGTACCACCAAAACATATATATCCCCTTAGACCCCACTGACATTCGCTAACTATCTGTTGAGAGTGATGACGGGACGCCGTTTGATCTAATAATGTCCATTACACTCCACATCATATTGAAGTGCAGGATGGCAATACGGCACACTGATGTGGACGCCCGTTTGCGCGTCAATACTTCAAAGAAACCATGAACCGTTTTGTTGAAGAAGAAAAACTTCTTCAAGATGTTCCCATTTGGTTAGATCGTGTAGAGCTCCTTTTACAAATCAAGTTTTAGGGTGTCCTCATTATTACCAGTTTCGACTTTCCTTTTTTTCCTGTCGATATCTCTCCCTTTTTACGCAACCAGTGTTTGCATTGGAAATAGTGTTTCTTCTTGTGTTGTTTCTTACATGTCAAAAACAGACAACAACAAAAAAAGCGGCTGTGACTCTGAAGCAGAATACTGGGCTACCATGCGCAGGCTTGAACCCCGTTCCATCCTGGATATTTTTTTTCTTATTTCGTTGCTTTTTTTGTTATTTCGCGCGACAGCGGTGACGGACACCAGTGACGGCGGCGGCGGCGGACAACTACGGCGCTAAAAACGGCTCTTGTTGTGATGTCATAACAGCTTTTCCTGTAAAACGCACAAATGACAGTAATACAAAGTACAGCTGCATAGAATAGTAAGCAGGCTGGAAGTCGAACAGTGAAAAGTGTTTCAAAACTGCAATTCGGCCTAGTTGAAACAAATTCATCCTTCACCTACTCGCGAAAAACACACAGGGACAAGAAGAGACTTACGTGGACAGGCGCGGTCCTCGTAAGTCTTACGAGGATCGTAACGTAAGAGACTTACGAGGATCGCGCCTATCCTCGTAAGTCTCCTTTTGTCCCTGTGTGTTTTGCGCGAGTAAGTGAAGAATGAAAAGTGTTTATTGCTGAGGCGACTGTGATCTTATATACAGCAGAGACAGGACACAGAGGTCACGTGTACATTGCGATAGATTCTTGGCCTGAGAACCTCATGCTGGCGCAGCTCTGCTAAAAGAATAAACACCCTAACCTTCTCTACAGAGGAGTTCGAGCAATTGGAACCCTCACAGGTTTTGTCGGACGAAGCTGCCGTGGCGATGTTCCTCACACTCGTTGTACGCAACGCGGCAGGCGAGTTCTCTCTGTTTTTCCTGCGTCTAGTCTGCTGGGCGCCAGGAACAGGAGACGTGCCGTGGGCGATGTCCCCGGGCGTTCGTGCCCGACCAGGTACTTTTATTTTGACAGAAGTTGGCCTCCCTAACGCTTACGTCCGACTAGGCTAACGCGTCTTTCAGCTCCAGATCCTTGCTCCGCCTGATCGATCGACGTGGCCTGTTCTTTCGAATTTGGAGGACTGTAGGGGCCCGGGCTATCGTATGCTGTCGTATGACGTCATCGTATGCTGTCATCTCATGTCGTCGCTTGGCGTAACGCAAGCAAAACCATGTATAGCGTAGCCATGTATAACATAGGCACGTATATTCCGCGTGTTGAAAGTTAAGCTTTATCGTTTAGTTAAAATTCAGCACGCATGCAAGACGGTGAGGATCGGCGCAATGTTGCTCCCTCATGTGACGAGCAGTCATTGCTTGCTATCGCCAGCCGGTAGCAAAAGGGTACCGTTAACATCTTTGCCTATGTCTTCGACCCGTTGTCAGCGGCACATCAGGGAGGAGCTATGCGCCAGTGCCCGCTGTCGTGCATGCGTGATCATGCAAGCCGCAATTAAACTTTGCAGTGGGATACCTGAGGGCACAGACATGCTCGAAGAATTCTTCCCAGTGTAACTGTGTAGAAACACGACTGCCTCCAACTTTGCGAGCTTGCCGCACTCAATAAAAAGTACATTATTCAATCAAGGTTATTTGGGCGGCTGGCAGCGATATTATTGCCCCCTGGGTGAAAAACCTATCTGCAAAGGCAGTTTTCACGTAACTCCCAGTGCTGCATTTAAAAAAAACCGTTTGCTGCAGCTTATCCGTGCTCTGTTCGAGTATGTTGGATTCACCGGTCTAGAGTTCTGCCTCATGTCGCGGCAGATGCGGCGTGCCATCCTGTAACCATCACGTACCCCTTACCTCTGCTCCTGCTGACACCTTCTGACACTGTGGACATTCACAAAGAAAATCTTCGGCGCATGCGAGCTCTCATACCTCCGCGTGGTCATGACCTCTCGAGTGGACTTACTCGTCGAGAGGAGGTATCGCTCCGAAGAGTTCGCGCTGTGACGCCTTCAATCCGCGCTAAGTGGGGCTACACCGACACAACTTCAAGCTCCCCATTTTGTCCTCCGCCGGTGCGGGAAGCAGACCTGAACCACCTCTTATAGACATGCCCTGCGCTACAAGCGGCGCGTCGACGCCACCTGCGGCGTGCGGGACTTCAGCACACCAGGCCGCCGGACTTGCAGCGATGGATATACGGTCCGAACCAAGTCCTCCTGGACTTCATGGAGGAAACATAACTGCACCATCTTGTGTAATGTGTATTGATGCCGCAGTGCAAATTAACGCAATAAAAAGAGAAAAAAACCGTAAAGCTTCATTTTCAACGCCCTGTATAGTATATCAGTAATACGTTCTGGCGGGATAGTTGGTTCATTACTGTTAAACGTTCTTAAACTGCGCAAAATGTCCGGGACACAAGAAAGAAAACACAGAGAACACCACTAGCGCAGACGCGCTCTTCAATATATTGGCTATTCTTCGGACGTGGCCCGAGGACGGAACTAGATGACCAAATAATGCTTCCACTGGCAGACGGACACAGCGATCAGCATAGGCGTGCGCAGGGTCCCCCATTAGGGGGGGGCAAAGGTTCATCGCAGCGCCCCCCCACCCTACTAAGTCAATGTATGGGGCAGATTGTGCGCCCCCCCCCTCTTAGGACTAGAAGGGTCAATGTACGGGGAAGATTTTGTGCCCCGCCTCCTATGTGATTAGGGGGGCGGCCGCCCCCCCTGCCCCCCCCTGTGCGCACGCCTATGGCGATCAGGTTCGCACAAAAAATTGCTGCCTCTTGCTTTACTTGCGCACATATTCGCCTGGTGGGCCACCGATGGCGGCGCTGCGAACGGCGCTCGGATGACGCAAAGGCGGGAATTCGGTTTTTGTCGTCTGGTAGGCTGTGGCTAGAACAGCAGCATTTTCATTATAGTTCGCTCACGTCGCATGGCGTTCCTCGACTACAAGCCGTATTTTCTTGTAATGATAGTTCTTTAAATGGCTGCTAGCAATACAGGAGGTTAAGAAACGTTAACGTTTAACGTATTTCTATATACTGTAGTGAACCAGACACAGAGACAGCACCTGTTCTTGGGCCAGCTGTTCTTTATTCCGCCTCTTCTTCGTTTACCTCTTCTTCCCGCTGGCTGCCCACACGGTCGAACCCTAGTGTCGTTCTTCGTCATCACACTCGGCCATGACATCTGGCGCGGTGGGCTGACGGCAATGTATCTGGTGGGCGGCGCTGACTGTTCGGAGTGGCTGGGCTCGGCCACGCTGGAACTTCGTCTGGAAATATGTTAAATATAATTCCGGTGGCCGAAACTGGCTATCTCTCCGTGGTCGTTCCCAATGTCGTTGTAGACGCTGGGGCTTGGCTTGAACCTTTGCCGACGACGAATCTGGGGAGGACATTGACTGTGTCGTGGTGGTCTAGGACCTCGGCCACACTGCGACATTTCAGAGAAAGCTGTCTCATTCTCCTCTGATGGACGGAGTTGGCAATTTCGCGGTAGTCGACGTTCTCTGACATGGTGCGGCTTGGCGAGAAATTTTCTCGGCGACGGTTCCGGCGGGCGACTCTGACTGTATCGGCATGGTTGCAGGTTGATCCCGAAACGCTCACCCTTGTCCCTCCACATTCGGAGAACGGGGAAGGAAATGGTGGATACGGTAATGCAACCTGCTGCACCACGTTCGACGCAGCCGGGACGTCCTCGTCAGCAGCCGCTTCAGGAGACTTGTGCTGTGTGTGCAGGTCCTCGATGAGAATGATCTGAGACGTGTCAGAGAGCTTGGTGTCGTCTGCAGAAACGTCTCTTAGCAAGTTCGGAACGCTCTCACGTTCGGCCAATGAATGTCGCACGCAGAGTCGCTTCCGTCTGGTCAGAGAGGATGTTGGTGGAATCCGCGGACAAGTATGTCTCATCAGGTGGTGCAACGTCCAGAACGACCCGGGCCGGTGCCTCCAAATGCTCAGGCGATATCGAGCTTGGGGAAGCTTTTCCGATAGACAGGAATTGGAAATGCTTTCGGCCATTGGAAGGGATGTTATGGCATCAGATACCGAGGCAGAGTCACAGCGTGGCGTCAATCCGGCGTTTGTACCAGGCCAGGCTGCGTAGCTGTCTGCCGGTGAGCTGCAGTTCGCAGTTGCATTCTGGAGGTGGTGCCCCTCCTGATCTCCGTCCTCGGTGGAAGTCGAGTTGGACTCACTGGTGGCGCAGGGAACCCGGTCGAAAGCGGCAATCAGGGCTGCACTCCATCCTGCCCAGGACCGCTCCGCACCCTTCGTAGCTGTGCCACGCAGTGGCAGTCCCGAAGGTGCTCTACGGCCACGAACAATTTCTGCGGTTCCGTCCAAGCCTCGTACCGTCCAAACCACGCAATTGTCGGCATCGTTATGGAAGCCGTTGAACTCTGGTAGTTCGCAAGCTGCCGGTGGTGGTGGGACGGGAAGCAGAAATCCCGAGTGTGCCGACGCCAAGGGGCCCAGTTGGTGTGAGAGCTATGCGAGGACACAACTGAGCTCTCTGCGGTTCTCGGCTGAACTGGATTCAATGTCTGGTGTGGCAGCCGCAGCCAACAGAGCATTCATGGCGCAGAATGGTGGTACAGCGCCAGGACATAGCTCGGAGCTCCGCGCTATCAAGGCGTTAATCTCGAGGCGGAGTCGCGCGACAGTACGCCGCGGCGCTATCCGATGCGCTATCCAATGACCGCATGCGGAGCCAATGAAAATGTTTGACAAGTCGGAGGTGGTGGTTGTGCTCACTCTGGCGGGATCTTTGTGAGAGGGAGTTTGGACAGCATCCCTAAGCAGCTCAGGTGCCGATGGAGTCCTGAGCGAGAGGTTGTCGCTCGGGGAAGCGTGAAGAGCGTCCCCGGGCAACAGTAAGCCGCTCTGTCTTCGCGGCGCCGGGGTAAGCCTGCCTTTTGGCCACCGAGGAGGCCTGGACGCCCGTCTCGAATGGTGGCACAGGTGCTTCCGGCAGTAGTAAGGACACGGGCTGCATAATCGTGGGCGGTGCTTGGATGTAATGTCTGCAGCACCGATGATCCACGAGGACGCACTCACGGTTCAAATCCTGTCGGCTCCGCCATTGTAGTGAACCAGACACAGAGACAGCACCCGTTCTCGGGCCAGCTTTTCTATATTCTGCCTCTTCTTCATCTACGTCCCTCTCTTTCCGCTGGCTGCCCACGCGGTCGAACCCTAGTGTCGTTCTTTGTCATCACACTACACAGAGCCATCGCGGTCAGGATCAGGCCACCGAGTTCGTAGCCTCACTCACTGGGCTAGATGGCGTTGAAATAGCTTACGTGAAAGCGCGAACGTACCGCGAAGCGAGTTAAAGAGAGCTCGCTGCTTTGGCAGCGAAGCATGATCAATTTTACGACTTATTCCCAAAAGTTAGCGTTATGTAAACAGACTTTAACGAAAGTTTCACACTCTACTCTATTGTAGTCACGCACAAAAAACGTTTGCCGACATAATAAAATTGATAACTTCATCGACCAGCGGGTTATTGCGGACAACTAGTGTAGATTGGGCGAGTTGGATGCACATTAAAACTTCTTACACGTACTATGGGCTCCGTGAACGCAAGCAGTGGTGCGCGTGGTACAGTTGACACCCTTATCCTTAGAAATAGATACGCTCTTGCTTGCGGTTTGCCGCTCGTGAGCCAGATTCATGCTTTCGGTGGCACAGTGCTGCCAAATCGGTTGTGCGTGCATGTCAATGGTGATGACAGGACGGCGCGCGTTATATAGTTCCTAATGCTTGGGGAACGCGCTCCGCTGTCGTGTTTCATTTGTCACCGATAATAAAGCTTGGCAAACAGTAGGAAAAATCGGCGAATATGTCCAAGAAGGAGAAAGAGCGCTCTTTCCACCATTCTTTGGGCCCATTTGGCTGGTTATTGTTTTGTTTAACGAGCTGTAACAGGATTGAATATCTACGGTGTAAGCTTTGCTGATCAAACGCGAAAATCCACCGTCGGCGTCAACACGAGTGATGCAAGAAATCATTATACGATGACGTCACCTTATGACATCCTGATATCACAGACCGCAAATATTTGATGTCATAACGGCACGTCACATGATGACGTCATCACATTACATCGTCGGTTTGCATTGCCTCCGTGATCCGTGGGTCGACCACGGAGGCAATTCGAAACCAGGCGATGTGTAAAAAAAGCTTGCAATGCCTCCGATCCTGGAGGCAGCGCAAAATTAGGTTACGTCCAAAAAGCATTCGGAAGGAGGCGGGGAACATCGACTGACATCGATGAACAAAACGAAGATGGACTTCGCCTTCGAGTCATCTTAGGCAAACGCATAAGGGAGCCTGCGAGTCTTTTTAGTACAGTGGCCGCATCACGCCCCCCGGGAGTCGACCGTTGAGAGTGATTTACACTATTTGATTGCAAATACATATCTTACTGCGACTTTTGATGCAAAAGCTTTGCATTTGTCTACGTTAGTATGATTACACTAATTCTGTTCGGCATACTTTCAAGCGACGGGAACGAGCGAGCAAACGTTTACTTAACGTATGGGTTGAAATATGCTACAAAACAAACAAAAACTCCGCACAACCGACGAAATATTTCACATCGTCGTGCATCTCCTTCTGACACGGGCTCTCAACTATTTTATTTCTTGTTTAAACTTCAAGTACTTAAGACGCGCTTATATGGCAGCTGCTGAAAACTTGGATTTAATCAAAGGTTCTCGCCTGTAACGACCATTTCATTTATTCATCTACAATACATTGTTGCATTGTGATAGACTTCCTACCTAGCGCCTTTATGTGGCTTCAAAATATCCTAGGCACGGCCTCCTTTTTTTTTCGTTAATATCTGTCACCCAGTGTTCACATTCATCTTTAATTTTTGCCTCGACTAATTTCTGTACAACGGATTTTTCTCTAATATATTTCCCATATTTTCTTGACTTCGTCAGTGGCCGCTTCTCCTTTTTTGCCTTTCTATGCTCCCGCGATGCTTTGCGTCGCTTCTCAATCGCTTCCCGCATTTCCTTGTTCGACCAACTTTTTGGCTTCCTCTTTCCTATCTCTTTCGTCATTAGATGTAACAGCTCACAATACTCCCAGTCCTTTCCTGATATTTCGCCTACTTCTTCCTCGACTCTTGCGGCTATATGGCGGCAATACTTGATTGCTTGTCATTTATATACGAGCTGCCAGACTGATTCAATCCTCTTATTTTCAGCTTCGTATCCCATTTGTAATGTTATCCGTTTATGATCACTGCCCAAGCTTTTAATCCCTTCCTCGTCTATTCTCTCAGTTTGTGGTAATTCCTTCAGCCATGAGGCAATAATCAATACTTGATTGCTTGTTTCCGACTTCCCACGTGATCTTGCCGTCACATTTAGGCCCCGTGTTTGTCAC
Source organism: Rhipicephalus sanguineus (assembly GCF_013339695.2). Classification (NCBI taxonomy): domain Eukaryota; kingdom Metazoa; phylum Arthropoda; class Arachnida; order Ixodida; family Ixodidae; genus Rhipicephalus; species Rhipicephalus sanguineus. The sequence continues at coordinate 6,442,467 of NC_051182.1, read as the reverse complement.
CGACTATAGTACGTACTCAGCGTAAAAGTGTTGTTGTGATGCCTTATTAACGCGAAAGTGTTTTTTGCCGGGGTCCACCAAGACTTTCATGACGTATTTCCGTCACGTGTATACGTCAGCAAAACGAACGCCATCAGGTGGCAAATAAAAATCTATAAGGAAAGGTTCCGTTGAGAGGAACCAAACCCACCAGCTCTTGGTCCGCGAGAATGGATGGTGGGTGTTTAGCCCACTGAGCAACCGCCAAACACATAACGAAGGTTACATGAACGCTCCTTTTATCTTTCGCACTTTGCTCTCACAGCGCTCTTGAATAGATGGATGGATGCTATGAGCGTCCCCTTTATAAGGGCAGTGACATGTGTGCCACCAGGGTCGGAAAAAAAACAAACTTCGTTGCCTCCGCCATCAGTTTCTGCAACGCGCCGTTGCTACGACCATCCAATTCGGCACATTTCCAATAGAATTGTAATGCCGTCAGCGTTTTAACACACCGCGACATGGCGGCGTTAGCCCAAGCCTCGCTCATAGCATCATCCATATCGAAAAATAGCTCTCCGATGCTCGCCTGCCTATCGCACCGCGTCACCCGCTCGCCCTTTGAGAATTAACGGCCAGGCTAGAGGGAGGAGACGACGCTCGTCGCGTTTCTCTTAGCGTTTCACGATGCTTCGAAGGAGTGCATATCGATTATCAGTGTTTACTTTGTGTTTGTTGATGCGATCTTTGCGCGGGATTCACCATATGTGGTGTCCAGGAATATCTTGACAACTTCAGCTACCGCAAGGGTTAAATCATGATAATGGGCGTTAGTCGTCGGTACGGAGATGTGCCACTAGGCGTCAACGTAGGTGAGTCCCATCAAGCGGTGCCATACTTGTCAAAGAGCAATAGACATTCTACAAGCTCTCATATACCTGTGCACTATAAACAGTAAACTACTTCTGTGACGACACGCTTCACTTTCGTGTTATACCGATTCCTATGACGGAGACATCAGCCATCTTTTTATAAGCTTTCCCACGATTGTGACGGTTTGGGCGTGTTGGTATGACATGACCAATAAATTCTAAGCGCACACACAGACGAGGACAAAGAACGCGTAAGACACACAGGCGCTAACTTTCAACACTTTAATGAAGCCAGGGGAACAGAATATATAAGGGCACACGTGACCTTACATGACGCCGGCGCAGCAGGCATAAAATATGACACCATCAATGACATCGCAGGTAGCGCATTTCTTTGGAAGTGCAATCGACGGCTTGGCCACACATTTATCTCCTAGACTATCTATCTTTTCCGCCTCAATTATTTCCCGCACGAGTTGACTTTTGTTTCTTGTTACGACTGTGCATTTAATAAACATTGGTAGGCGCTTCTTTTCCACACTGTGATCTGCACTACGGTCAGCACTGGAAACACCAGGATCATCACAACCATCACACCTTCTGCAGTGAACATCCAAGAACCCTCCGCACTTCTCCCTATCATTCCCACAATGTTCCCTGAGCCGATCATTTACACCCTCCCGCTTTGTCCTGCATAGGTTTTGCCACATGAAATAGGCAAGCTGTACACGACAGATTCCGCACAATCGATGAACATCTCTTTATGCCATGAAGGGCCATGTAAAGTCACGTGTGCCCTTATATTTCTGTTCCCTGGCTTCAATAAAGTCTTGAAAGTTAGCGCCTGTGTGTCTTACGTGTTCTTTGTCCTCGTCTGTATGTGCGCTTAGAATTTATTGGTTTCCCACGATGTTAAAAAAGTTGCTAGGAGACAGGGCGTAGATGTTATTTTACAGCGAAAGCTCTTATCAGATCACAACGGCAGTGGGGTAGTTCTCGGCCGCCGCCGCCGCCGTCGGTGTCCGTAACCACTATCGCGCGAAATAAGAAAACAAAAATGAAATAAAAAAGTATTCAGGGTTGAATGGCATTAGAGCCCTGGCCCTCTGCGTGGCAGTCGAGTATTCTCCATAGAGCCACGCAGGTGCTTCAAACTCCCTTGCAAATATACCACATACAGGTCATGTCGGGCAAGTCATCGCGTTAACATGTGTAATGTAGCGTGGCAGAAGAGTAAAATAACAGTCGGGCGTCACACAATGGTAATTACGCAAGGAGTGTGTAGTTTAAAGCTTCCCACCGGCAACAAACTGCTCACCCACAATTCTTCATCGTCATCAGCCACATGGAGCATCAACAAAGTGCACATGATTTCTTACAGATGAGTAGCGGGTACCTTGCTTATTCGCAGAAAGAAGAATAATGCCATAGTGGGTGCTTCCCCACTTCACAAAAATTAAGATTTGTGGCGTATTGGATACCTTACATGTGCACTCCTATTGCTTCCCCAGGGCAGTTTAGAACGGGCTCTAGAAAGGCCACTCTTCGAGCTTTCGCTGTGACTGTGCTGCACGCTCCGCTAAGGCCTCGCGTTTCTTTTTTGTCCCTTCTAAACTTTCTTCGCTGTGTACACGTGTGGCTCGGGGCAGCGCTAGAACCCCGACATGTTCTATTCGGCATGAAAACAGGTATACGACCTGCGCCACACGTGTGGTGTATCTTATTCCGCTAACCTGTGAAAAAGTTTACATCGCCCAAACTGGCTGATGTTTAAATAATAGGCTGCGCGAACAGCACAACTGAAGACTTCGGACGGGGCTAATCTGCCCGCCATTGTCGAAACTGTGGGTGTGTTGCGCTATTATATATTGTTAGTATTCTTGGTAAAGGTGGGGGCAAGGTGGAACGCGAACTTCTTGAAGCTTATTATATCAACATGCACCGTGACAATTGTGTAAGCACTACATCCATTTCATTGATGCAGAAGGAACTCGGTTTTCAAGTAGGTCGCTTTTGTTATTGAGCAGCGTATGCGCCCCTGGTTTTCCTGGAAGATGCTGTTTGGAAATAAAGCACAGTTGGCAGTCCAGTCGTTGTGTGATCCATGTCTCTCCTTTGCCCTCTTGACTGGTTTATTCTTCCAGCGTTATGCACCAACTGACCCAGACTTCGACCTTGCAGCATTCTGGAAGCCCACTACACTGTGGTTGTCAATCGCGTTTTGAACGCAATTCATAAGCTGTCTTTGCGGGTTCGAGTAAAAAAGGCTTTTAATATCTACTGAAAAAACTGAATGTCCTTCATTGTCACTTTTTAAACATTTAATTACCTGGTCGGAATTCTTCATTATAAGAAGAGCCGTCAACATCTTGACCTTTTAGCTGCAAGAGCAGGGTCATTCCACGCCAAACGTCCCAGACATTGCGCTCGACCCTCTCCAATTGTATTGTAAAAAATTGTGGACGTTCATATCAATGCACTATTTGCCCTCGGAAAGTATTTTTTGGAAAAAAATTTTTCTTGTCTGTTACAGTGATTTGAATTTTGCCGTAGTGGGTGAAACATAGGTTGCGAAAAAATACTCTAAAAAATACAATACTTTACGGAACGCCTTAAATATGTGACATTTACTTCAAAAGGAACGGCACTACCTTATTGACGACCCATTGACGACCACTACTTCGCCTCAAGGTGTGCTTTGTGGTGAAGCAATGCTGCAATTCTGCGCCCATTTTGATTATTTTTTAAAAATTCTACAAATAATATAGACAAAATAGGACTATATCACCTGGCTGGATAGTTGGCAGTAAGCGTGTCAAAAAAGTATTGAAGTCGATGACCGAGTAGTTTCGAAGTGGAAGGGGCACGAACATTGAAAAATGTGTGAAATGCTCCACGTTCAGGCACATGTAGAGTGGTGATGCAGTCCAAGTAAAAATGCACGCTTGGTCTCGTTGAGAAGAGTAAACAAAGGAGATTTATTTGTGAAAGTTTAATCGGAGTGTTTTTTGTTTTTGGCGAGAAACAAAATTTTATGTTGAGCATTCGCGGCGTGCCTGGGCGCGGGCCCGTAAGTCCGCTTCACTGCGCCGCCACTGTTCCTTAGGGCAACGGATTTCAAAACAGGAGAAAGTGCCTCAGATCCGGCTGGCCGACGTTTCGATAGGGGACCTATCTTGTCAAAGGCGCCTTGTCATCCCTGGCGTGTTAGTTTTAAGGGGTTAGTGATGACGTCATGTCCAGCGGTGGCGCGTCTGTTGCTGTTGGTAATTTCTGCCTGGAAAGAGAGAAACTCGAAGGCAGAGGAGTGTAGCCCTTGTCACATTTCAAGAAAGTTTGCAAACACGTTCGGGTCTGCCATGTCAGAGTTAAAGGTAGCTGCAAAGAAAGAAAAAAAGAAAAAAGAAAGGGGGGGGGGGGTACAACCAAGCGAGAGGGCGAGTGCAGCCATCACAAAGAGCTGCAGAAGGTGGTGAGGAAGGAAACTACAGGCGGTGAGAAAAACCGGGCGGCTTACGTTTAAATGTCCGCCAAGGAGCTGCAGAAGGCGGTGGGGAAGGCAGCTACAAACGTAAAAAAAAAAAAAGGTACTCGGCGGCGGACGTTTAAAATTCCGCCTGCCTACTTTAAGTGATATTGAAAGGGTTGCCTGAAAAACAAGCTCCTGCTTAATGGGTGAAGTAATTGGCTGGCATATGCATCCAGTGTCGTCCGTGGCTTCCAAAATTGGGCGCCCGTCAACTAAGAGGGGAAAAAAGAAGAAAAAATAGTTGAAAGGAACGAGGGGCGGCCGGGGGGGAACAATCGGAATAAGACTCGTAGAACTTCCTGAGAAGACGAGGGCTGTGACAATGCTGGCCAGAAGCGGCCTTTGGAGCGCGGAAAGGGGGAAGGAAACCGTGGTTCGGATTCGCTAGAAAATGAAAACATCTTAAGAGAATAATATCTACAGGTATGTGCACATATACATGCAAGGTTAGAGATAATAAAAAAGAATATTGATAGTGTATTATGGGAGCTGGTCGGGATTTTATTTTGCGAATAGGTTAAGGTTTTTGAAAGCTGAGCGTACTTCATGTCTCTTAATATTATAGGAATATTAGGAAAGGCCGCTTCTGGCCAGCATTGTCACAGCCCTCGTCTTCTCAGGAAGTTCTACGAGTCTTATTCCGATTGTTCCCCCCCGGCCGCCCCTCGTTCCTTTCAACTTTTTTTTTCTTCTTTTTTCCCCTCTTAGTTGACGGGCGCCAATTTTTGGAAGCCACGGACGACACTGGATGCATATGCCAGCCAATTAGTTCACCCATTAAGCAGGAGCTTGCTTTTCAGGCAACCCTTTCAATATCACTTAAAGTAGGCAGGCGGAATTTTAAACGTCCGCCGCCCGAGTACCTTTTTTTTTACGTTTGTAGCTGCCTTCCCCACCGCCTTCTGCAGCTCCTTGGCGGACATTTAAACGTAAGCCGCCCGGTTTTTCTCACCGCCTGTAGTTTCCTTCCTCAACACCTTCTGCAGCTCTTTGTGATGGCTGCACTCGCCCTCTCGCTTGGTTGTACCCCCCCCCCCTTTTTTCTTTTTTCTTTTTTTTTCTCTTTCTTTGCAGCTACCTTTAACTCTGACATGGCAGAGCCGAACGTGTTTGCAAACTCTCTTGAAATGTGGCAAGGGCTACACTCCTCTGCCTTCGAGTTTCTCTCTTTCCAGGCAGAAATTACCAACAGCAACAGACGCGCCACCGCTGGACATGACGTCATCACTAACCCCTTAAAACTAACACGCCAGGGATGACAAGGCGCCTTTGACAAAGATAGGTCCCCTATCGAAACGTCGGCCAGCCTGATCTGAGGCACTTTCTCCTGTTTTGAAATCTATAACGTGTATCCATCCGTCGGCTCCCTTCTTGATCTTGGGGCAACGGAAGTATGCAGCGCCCACGCGGGTGGCACGATCGTGTGCTGCTGTGAGTTTTCACGTTTCGACACGCATTCTTCGGCTTTCCGCAGTGCCGCCGACGAAGTGTCAGCGAAAACGAGTGATGGTTCGTTTAAAATATATGTTATATAAAAAGTGGCTAACAGGCACCGGGAATACACTTATAATTCTTTCTTATGGGCAGCTCGCTTGAACGTGACGCGCGCCATTCGTGCCTCGGAGCCGAATGGTGCTACGTAGTCTTGCGCTCGGATCTTCGGCAGAGGTGAACTTTGATCCGGTGATCGCGTCGCCGAGCGAGCACGCGGCACTCGAAGGTTCGTCTTTCGGCCGCATCCCTTGGCAGCGAGTAAGATAAACATTGCGAATGGTGAATATACTGCTATCGTGTCATATTTTAGACGGAGAGCGTGTACAACGGAAACCGAAAGCGATTAATATACAAAAGGACGAAGCCGCCTTTAAGGCGGATTCGTCCTTTTAAATGTCTATCGCGTTCGCTTAGTAATCGCAAGGCGATTACTAAGATGAAAGCATCGCATGCAGCGTGGCAGAAAGTTGAGCTCTCAGCAAGGTTTGAATCTACAATCTGCCTCAAAGGTACGCGCACGTTTCACCTTTTCGTGCCATCATCACTGACCACTCTTAATGCCGGGCTCACCACCTACTCAGCAACACAGGTATTTCAAGTGGCGAAGACCATACGTCGGCAACGGAAGTAAGAACTGCAACCTCCGCAGAGATCGAAAAACAACCCAAGCTCTGTGCCTGTCGTACGTGTGCATGCAGTGACGTGGCAATAAAATCGTGCTCTGCTCCGACTACTAACCGGCAGCCTTTAGTGCCCTTCCGAAGCATTCTGCCAACCATATACACTGTTTGCAAGTTTTCAGCAACGTGAAAACTCACAGCAGCACACGATCGTGCCACCCGCGTAGGCGCTGCATACTTCCGTTGCCCCAAGGAACAGTGCGGCGCAGTGAAGCGGACTTACGGGCCCGCGCCCAGGCACGCCGCGAATGCTCAACATAAAATTTTGTTTCTCGCCAAAAACAAAAACACTCCGATTAAACTTTCACAAATAAATTTCCTTTGTTTACTCTTCCCAACGAGACCAAGCGTGCATTTTTACTTGGACTGCATCACCACTCTACATGTGCCTGAACGTGGAGCATTTCACACATTTTTCAATGTTCGTGCCCCTTCCACTTCGAAACTACTCGGTCATCGACTTCAATACTTTTTTGACACGCTTACTGCCAACTATCCAGCCAGGTGATATAGTCCTATTTTGTCTATATTATTCGTAGAATTTTTTAAAAAATATTCATAATGGGCGCAGAATTGCAGCATTGCTTCCCCACAAAGCACACCTTGAGACTAAGTAGTGGTCGTCAATGGGCGATAATAAGCTAGTGCCATTCCTATTCAAGTAAACAGCAGATATTTAAGGCGTTCCGTAAAGTATTGTATTTTTTAGAGTATTTTTTCGCAACCTATGTTTCACCCACTATGGCATATTTCAAATCACTGTAACAGACAAGAAAAATTTTTTTTCCAAGAAATACTTTCCGAGGGCAAATAGTGCACTGATATGAACGTCCACAATTTTTTACAATACAATTGGAGAGGGTCGAGCGCAATGTCTGGGACGTTTGGCGTGAAATGACCCAGCATGAAACGTCATTCTTTCCGTGCTTCATTTTCGGAAATGATGGCACGAAATGGGAGCCCTATTTTATGGGTTTTCGCTGAAAAGAAAACTTCCAGGCTTCAGTTCTCTTTCAGTTAAGAATTATGACCAGGTAACTCAATTTCTAACAACTGACAAATAGGTTATTGTCTCACGATGAGCCGTGGGTATGATTATCGATGACCCCTCTGGTAGTTACATCCCTCACGTCAGAATATAATAAATTGTATTGGCGCGTCAAGACTTTCGACATGGCTTGGGTGTTATCGCCCTTCGCAAAAAGAACGATACTTCTTTTCCTGAGTGATGTTTTGTATTTTCTGAAGTTTCTAGTCAGTCTCGTCCTGCGCAGTACAGTGCCGCGGCAGTGTAAAATTTCCTTGACGCAAACGCCCATATACAAAGCCACATACAAAGTATATGTTCTTGCGATAGCACTTATATTGACATTCTCGGCGGATTTTTGCCGTCGCCGTCATGCCCCGGATATGTATATATGCATATATAAATAAAAGCAAGAAATAAAAATAATTCAGAAAAAATCCCGGGGCGCTCGACCACGCTTTCGAATCTGCGACCCCTCGCTCCGCAGCTTGCTGCCTTTATAGCATCTTCGACCGGTCGTGTTCGAGTGCTCCGCAGGCGGTGAAAGATGTATGTAAAATAGCAATTAACCATGGCTATTAATATGATCAGGAAGAAGAACAGGACATGCATACCTGCTTGTTCTCGTTGAAAGTGTTTAAAGCTGTTGAATTGAACAGTTTCAAACACACTCAGAGCGCTCTCGAACGACCAGTCGAAGACCTGCCTCAGTTGACCTCTTGGATACTAACGGCAGAATACAAACGCACGTTACGCAGATAAAGTATAACCATCTTTGCGCACGCTCGCGTGAAAGAGAAGTCTTCTTCCTTTTGTTCTTCGAGCGCCTTGATGATGATAGTAACGCAGGCAAAACCACATATAGCTTCAGAATGGGACACAGCGCTAACACACGCGGACGAGGACAACAGGACAAGCGCTACTTTCAACTGATCGTTTATTTTCGAAAGCAACAGTATAAATAGATCCGTACGCAAAAGTACTACTCATCCTTTCTAAAAAGACAGGGCGTGCAAACACGGACAAAAGAAAGAAGTCAGGACACCACAAACGCCGGCTAACAACTGAGAGACGCACGACGGCTGAAAAGAAACCGCACGAAAATTTATCTGCGCATGCCCATGCAACAGGCGAACCTATCAATCCGGCACGCGTGGCGGTCTACGTGGAAGATAACTGTTAAGGCATTTGTTTTCATCTTTATGCAAGTTAATCGACGGTTGGCTCACGCATGCGCTACCACTATTCTCGATATGCCATGCTTCAATCATCAGGCGCGTTTCTTCATTTCTATGACGGTACAACCCTGCGCATTCATCGAATTTTGGCGTGCACTTACAATCTCGACAATGTAAAGATAGATTAGAAGGTGAGCCTCCTGTTAGCGATCTCTTATGTTCCAACAATCTCTGGTTAATGCATCGGCCCGTTTGTCTAAGGAGAAGCGGCCGCAGCTGAAAGGGACCTTATACACCACACTCGTACGGCAATCAGTGAATTTGTTGGTGTGTTTTACGAAACAATATCGGTCCGCTTCTTCTTTTTACTCGCTCATTCTTCATCTGCACAGCGGCACAAATCTTACCTAGCTTATTGCCAGCCGTGAGAACAACATTAACGCCGTATCTACTACCTACTTTCTTTAGCATGTGAGATACGCAGTGAATGTACGGTATACCTACATCACGTTTCTTCATATCGCTTTCTGCAACCATGCTCGGACTTGACACAACAGACTTCTTTAAACGTTCGGCGACCGTGGCCACTGCATCACGAGGATACCCTTCATCTAAAAGACGCGTAACCTGTGCGTTAAAGCTATCACTCATTTTGTGCTCACATGCTTTTCAGCCGTTGTGCGTCTCTTCAGTTGCCAGTCGGCGTTTGTGGTGTCCTGACTTCGTTTCGGTCCGTATTTGCACGCCAGTCTTTTTAGAAGAATACTTACCACTAGCTCAGCTCTCTGTTATTCTAATACTACTCATCGCACATGAAAACGTGCAGCGTCAAGAAAGGCCAATTCATTGGCCGTCAGCGCCACCGACGGCAGCTGACACAGCTATCACCGGCCCTCGCGATCACTGCGGCTTCCACAATCTCTCTGGTAGCCTTATCGGCATTCCTATATACGACTGTGCGCTCTTTAAACAACGCTTGAAACCCACAATCATTACAATGCACACACACGTGCCCATCACGATAACGGCCCAACTTGTGCTTATGTTCCGTTAGCCGATCCTTCAGGCACCTCCCCGACTGCCCAAGTAGACCTTGCCGCAAGAAAACGGGAACCGATACACTGCATTATTTACACATGGAACAAATGGATACTGATGTTTCTTCACACATTCTGCACGTCTCTTGGCTAATGGGTCTGTGGCCTTGCAAATGCTCATCAGTTTCTGTGGGTCCGAAAAAAGCACATCTACCTTGACCTTCTGGCCAATTTCTTTAGGGCGTGTGACACGTTGTGAATACACGGCACGACAACCTTTTTCATTCCTTGAGAACTGTTTACAAAGTACCGATCTGTCTATTTACCTTTTTTAGCCCACTTTCCGCTACTGAGATAAGTACATGGCCGGCGTCACCTGCCATTAAAAGGCGCTCCTTGTGCTTAACAAAACTGCTAGATATCCTATGGGGGCATGATTTGCGAAGCGCTTGTCCTCTTTCTCTTCCTCGTCCGTGTGTGTTAGCGCTATGCCCCATTCTGAAGCATATAACCAACTATAACCCTCTTAAAAAACACCCTCTTAAATAAGCAGCGCATATTACAATGCCGCACTTACACAAGAAACGAGTAAAATCTGAGGGTTGAATAAAATACAAAGAAAGGTGCGATTGACACTACAGGTGACGAAAACTACTCGTTTACCAAATGTAAGCAGACATGCGTTTATGCGGCAACTAGATGAAACAGCGCGGCAAAAAAAACAAAACTCGAACAAAATAAGTTACAAGACGATGCGCTTGCACGTATGAAATTTACAGAAAAGAATATACTTCTCTTTTGAAAGTTGGCGAATCCATATGCTGCTAACTTTCTCAACAGTCCCCTTTTGTTTTGTTTCATGGGGTTGCTGCTCCGGACCACATGCTTTTTTCTACTGAGCGAAGAAATGTTTGCCCGAGATGCTCGGGCGACAACCGACACTCCTTTGGGTCGCCACACATCCAGCATGCGAAAAAAGGCGCTCGGACGCTACTGACGTTGCAGGGATTGGTAATACTCCATTGAAATGTCAAACACATGATAGGCCAGTTCGCATGCTGTGCCAAGTCTCAAGTGGGTTCGGATTGGTGGGGCGATCGACTACAGGGTTACTATAGTATGTCTTGAACTGAGAAGGCATTTAGTTCATCGGATCGTACTCCAGTGCAACGCAATTGCGTAGAAGTGCGCGATCGACGGCATCCCAAAAGAACCAGAAAAAGTACTAGTATTCGGCTTTGCAACTTCCTGCGTCTAAGGATAGCGTTCAAGGTCTACGTCTCAGGATAGCGCGCCTCGCAGTCATGCGCTCCGGCCAAGGGGCGAGGTTGGGGGCTGGAGTGGGCGATGCCGTTTTCGATTAATCGAATAGTTTTAATCGATTATTTCGATTATTCGAAAGGCACAAATCGATTATGATTAATTGATTAATTGTGGACCTTTAACCGATTAATCGATTAATCGTTCATCGATTTTACCATCCCTACAAAATGAGTGATAGCTTTAACGCACAGGTTACACGTCTTTTAGATGTAGGGTATCCTCGTGATGCAGTGGCCACGGTCGCTGACCGTTTAAAGAAGTCTATTGTGTTAAAGGAGTACTGACACGATTTTGAAGTGCAGCAAAACGGACGTTTTGGTTTCCTTGGCATGTAGTGTTAACGCTCTCCCCACACCGCATCCGGGAAACACGTATAAATATTTCAGTTTGATTTTAAAGTTTTCATCTCCCAGCATCTGCAAGGCAGCTTCACCGCATGGACAGCCCTATGACGTTTCAAGTCAGCTCACTTGGTTTGCGAAGTCAGGGTTCTGCATGCAGCCTAAATCACAGAAATGCTGGGAGCACTGGACGACAGTTCACTCATCATGAACCACGTTCGACTGACAGCAAAGGACAGCAGGTGCATATTTCGTGGGTTGCAGTCTGCCCGTGACGTCACGGGCAGACTTGACACGTCACTATGAAGCCGCCCTCTCGAAACCGAAACCGAAACTGCTGGTTGAAAGAAGCGGTAAAAATATATGCAATGCATCCCCAGGCACCACGACACTCTTTTAGGGTTCTCTACACACGTGCTTTCATTTAGAGCAACAACCCGAAAAATTTTAAAATTCATGTCAGTACTCCTTTAAGTCCTAGCATGGTTGCAGAAAGGGATAGGAAGAAACGTGACGTAGGTATACCGTGCATTGATCGCGTATCTCACAGGCTAAAGTAGGAAGTAGATACGGCGTTAACGTTGTTTTCACGGCTGCCAATAAGCTAGGTAAGATTTGTGCCGCTGTGCAGAGGAAGAAGATGGGAGTAAAAGACAAGGAGCGGACCGATATTTGTTTCGTAAAACACACCAACAAATTCACTGATTGCCGTACGAGTGTGGTGTATAAGATCCCTTTCAGCTGCGGCCGCTTCTACGTAGGACAGACGGGCCGATGCGTCAACCAGAGATTGTTGGAACATAAGAGATCGCTAACAGGAGGTTCACCTTCTAATCTATCTTTACATTGTCGAGATTGTAAGTGCACGCCAAAATTCGATGAATGCGCAGTGTTGTACCGGCATAGAAATGAAGAAACGCGCCTGATGATTGAAGCATGGCATATCGAGAATAGTGGTAGCGCATGCGTGAGCCAACCGTCGATTAACTTGCATAAAGATGAAATCAAATGCCTTAACAGTTACCTTCCACGTAGACCGCCGCGCGTGCCGGATTGATGGGTTCGCCTGTTGCATGGGCATGCGCAGATAAGTTTTCGTGCCTTCTTTCTTTTCAGCCGTTGTGCGTCCCTTCAGCTGTTAGTCGGCGTTTGTGGTGTCCTGACTTCTTTCTTGTGTCCGTGTTTGCACGCCCTGCCTTTTTAGAATGAATGAATACTTACCAACTAGCTCAGCTCTCTGTTATTCTTAGCCCAAAAAGCCATGTTGACATAGCCAATTGTGGCGTGCGGCGCTCGCTCCATTTCGGCGCGTGCACTAGTTCGAGAGAAGTAAAGAAGAAGTAAGAAGGACAAAGAATTGCGTTTGCGCTGTAATTTTAGCCTCAGGAATATGCACCAACTAGAGCCAAATGACGCTGTATCTTAGGGACCACAATCGACGCTCGTAGGGAACGCGAGCCGTGGCTTCACGTGCCATTGCCAAGCGCCGTCTTTATTTGTTCTCTTGTGGTCCCGCGCTCTGCGGTTTTGTTTGCCGCCCAAACGAAGGCGCTGCAGGGTCTTGGGACAACATGAGCGTGATAGTCCGAGAGTGGCTTGCGTCCTGCGCATGCTTCCTGGCCGCTCGCAAATTTCTTTGCTCCCCAATTCTAAAACTGTCTAGTGTTTCGCCAGAGTTGGGATGTGCGCCTTCGACTTGCACTTTGATATACAGGGCGTGGTCGATCGTGCTAGCGCGGTTATCTCTTGGGGGGAGTTTTGTACGTCTTGTGCTTTCAGCAAAGTTTGCATTGAAGCGATAGACCACACAAAGGTCACTTTACTCGCTGCCGTGGCCGCGTTTGCGTAAGGAGTGATCTGTTAGGTTGAAGAGCTAGCAGATCACTCCCTAGCAGTGTCGACAGTGGAAGCGACAACCGTGACAGGTCGCGCTCATCATATGTGTAGCTGCGTGTTATTTTCATGAGTTCGTCGTGTGTCACAGCAGCGCGCTGCAAGTGTTGAGCTTAGACAGTTGTTAGTTCGCTCTCGCGTTGTGTGTTTCATTTTCCTGCGTGCTTTGTGCTTGAGCAGGGCGCAGCAATTTTCCAGCTGCTTGCCGTTCTTCGTGTGGCATTCTAATTTGTTGCTATCGCATTCATTGCTTCGCCCTTGAGGCCAAACTGTGACTTTTGTACCTAAAACCAACTTATGTTGAAGGTAAATGAGATAATTCTCCGTAAAATGGTATTACTTTCGCGATGCTTACAAGCATTATTAATCGTATGCCTTCGACAAACCAGTTATTGGGAGTCATGCTTACCTTCACGGCACGCTCGCTTCTTGGTAATATATCGATACGGAGCACTGCATTTTCGAACATCAAATGGTTTGAAACGGGACGGAGCGCCATTGTGACCTCTCGCGCATCATTCGTCTACCCAACGTGGTACCTTAACAGTCTGTCGGTAGGGTTGCGCTGCTAAGCTCTAAGCCATGTTCGACTACCGGCCACGAGGGCCCTGTTAAGTTAGGAGCGAAAAGCAATAACATCGTACTTATTACTCAGGTGCACGCTAGCGACCCTGTGGGGATAAAAACAAACTGGGAGCTTGTATTTGGACACGCCCCAAAATAATATGGAGGCGTTGTACGTAAAACGCCAGAAATTATTATAATAATTATTATGCTAAAGGTATAATTGTCGACGAAGGCTGCCATCACCAACTTGCAAGGTGTCTTAGCCTGAAATGTTCTCCCCCAGGCACTTCCCCTTCTACTACTACAATAGGACCTATCAGATCCCTGGTGCTGCCAATCACACTTTGGACATTTTGATGCTGGATACGGTGTTGCTGTGCGGAAACACGGATCCCGAGGACGAGGAGTCTCAGCCTGCAAACAGGAACGAGGCACTCTACAATCGACAGTTCCGATGGATCGACAAAAACCTCGCACAATCCAAGTGAGTAGACCGTGGTCTCGCGCTTTCCCAGCAAAAAGTAGCATTTCGCCAGTAGGGTGTCCCCAACGTGAAAAACACGTGGTCCCGGTCACCATTACCGATCTTGATGAAATTTACTGTAGAGGCAGAAGTGATCTCGAAGTTCTTTGCGTGACTTCATGATTTCTTGTTGCGCTTCGGATTACGAGAGGCGAACGAGACAGGGACTACGGGATGGGCGGTGCGCAGCTGTATCGCCCCCTTCTCATAATCCGAAGCGCAGTAAACCAATTCGTCGCTCTCCTTTGTGTGAAATAGCTTCCTTTGCCAAAAAAATACACGAGATTTGACCGCTAGAAATACTTTTCCACCAATTTTGCAATTTCTGAAGTTTAGGCGCACCTAGAAGAAGCACGGTGAGGTTCTTGATTACTATTTTTATTTCCGTCAAAGAACGAGCGGAATTCAATCTTAAGAGCATTCCATTTTCTATTGCTGCCGAACAACATTTGAGGAAAGCAATCATAAACATGGTAAGTGGTACAAAATACCTGTATTTCAGGAATTTACTGCTGCTGGCAAGTGAAGCAGAGGATAATAACACTCTGAACATGTTGACTGATATTTGTGTTTCCTTTAAAAATATTTTTCGTGGCTTTCACGCGCATCGTTATGCTCCAAGATAGCTCTGCAACGAATGTTTTTTTACCATAAACGCCGAAGTTTGAAAGCTCGTGTCTCAAAAAGGCGATTTAATTTTTCATTTTTTAGAACCTCTCTGATTGAAGCCAAGGACGTTGTCTACCATTATGCGTAAAAAAACTTCGCATTATTTTAGTTGCTAACAACTTATGTTGTTACAAATGTGACCAATTCAGCCCAGCGGCCGCGCAGAGCACATGATTTAGCCTCCAAGTTTTTGGGGCTTTCCGCGAACAATAGAAATAAAGGTCCTATTGTGCGTATACATATCTCAAAAAAATCACAGCATATCCACGTGGTGAATGAATGAGGGGGCGAAGCGAACTGCAGCACGGCGATGGCATTGGCGCGAGCGTGGTCCTTCGATGGAAGATATTGCGACTAGATTGTTTGACGGCTAGGGGCGACGGGCAATGCCTGACGTAATTGACTGATTTTAAAAATAAAGTTTTCTCTCTCTCTTGAGAACCACAATCTGTTGCACACACCGCAACTATGGCCGAAACTGTTATCAAGGAAGTCCCGCTGGAAGCGCGCGTCGGCGCCTTCGGGCAGAGCCCGCCTGATGCGCTTTGCAGCCACTTCACGTGCTCGCACAGCCTCGGGCTCTGCCTGCCGGTACGCGCGCTTTCTCGCCGCTTCACGGTCCTTCACATTTTGAAGATCCGATTCGCGCCGCAGCCGTGCAGCTTCGGCCTCGCGGGCTCGAACGGCGGGTCTTCTCGCGGCAGCCGCGCAGCTTGTCGAGCAGCTTCGGCTTTGCCGGCTCGAACGGCTGAATCTGCTTCGCGGCGTCGACGTGCAGCTTCGGCCTCGCGGGCTCTCACCTCAGGATTCTGTCTGCCAGCGCGCGCTGCCGCCGCCTTCCGTGCCCCTGTTCCGCAGCCTTGTCTTCCATCGGGCGACTCCGAGCTAAAGAGAAAGCGTGCCAAGAGAGAGCCTCATGGCGCGTTACTTCTGAAATGTTGTCTTCGGGCGTCGTTGAAAATACGAGACGTAGTAAAGAAGAAAGAACGCCACACAGGCGAACACGTAAGAGAGTGTCACTCGTCAACGTCGTCTTCTTCTACTGCATACCAGAACGCGCGCTTCTCACGAGCTAGAGGTGGCTACTACAACGCTAACAAACGGAGGATGGACAGACACACGGCATAAGGAGCTTCGCCCCTAAAATGGACTGTAAAAGAATATTTCAAAATGGCACCAATATGTGCTTGTTGGTTCATCGTAAACTGGCTAGTAGCATAGCGCGGGAAGACACAAGGACAAAGAAGTACGAGACGAACACGAGCGCTTACTTTCAACAAAGAAATTTTTATTTTCAGGATCGGTCATATATACACGCATCAAATCGTGCGACAGTAGTGAGATAATTTCGTTTACAACTGATAGCACATAGAAAAGGGCGTTCAATCTTGTCCGTCATACTTGAGGACAGTAGTTCATACATGGCAACCAACCTTAACTACCGGGCATGCGTAAATATTCAATTTCTTTGGCGGACAATGACACTGACACCTTAATGATACAGTGGTCGCCTGCAGAAAGGATGCGATCTGTCTCTGTTATCAGTCTTACAGGCTCCGATTTACTTCTTGAAAGAATGGCAGCATGCTCTATTACCGGGTAGCATGCACACGTTTTGCAGTGAAGTGCTAAAAACCGTCACTCGTCACCTGTCCCAGAATATTTGAAGTCCAGGGTTCGACGGAAGCCCGTCTGATCGGGAACGTTCATGGCGGAAAAATCAAGTGCTTACCAATTGTTAAAACGCACACACATAGACAAAGACGTTTCGGTCCCGCTACGGGGACCTTGTTCACAATGAATCTAATTTACCTAAAGAAGGCCGATTAAACATGCTTCACGATGCGACGCAAGCAACATGTATAGATCGGGAGAAGATTGCCTGAGTTTCGATTAACTGCGCGGTTGTTTGGATATGAAAAGTTTTTTTTTCTTTTGGAAAGTCACATTCATTGTGAACAAGGTCCCCGTAGCGGGAACGAAACGTCTTTGTCCTTGTGTGTGTTCTAACGATTGGTCGGCACTTGATTTTTCTGCCGCAAAAGAATATTTCAGAGCAAACTCACTCAGGGCAGCAGCGCTATTTTTGTTAGCCACCCAACGCCATACATTGTTACGTTGTCACGAGGGAAATGTTTCGGCAGACTGGAACCCCTCGAAGACGCACAAGTTATGGACGCACCCGATGACATGCACTGTCCCAGTTATTTTTCAAATCTGTTTCAAATCTGATTCAAATCCGATTTCAATTCAGATTCGTCATCCACTGATGTGTTTGGTTGCTCCATCGCTGACAACCTTACGCCGGTTCCGCGTTCCCAGCTTCTGTGCCCGTTGGAAGAATTTGTTCTTTCGACGTCACGCAAACTACCCTGGGCCGCAGGTCTACTGTTACGCATCGCATCGACACTTCCTACCGACAACCGCGGTGGCCCCGTCCATATCGCGTATCTCACGCATAACATCTAGTAATCAACGAGCAAGTCGACGACATGCTTCGACGCGATGTATTCGACCTTCAAACAGCTCCTGGGCTCTGATATCACTCTGATTTCTCTGTATACGTATAAATCCACACCAGAGAAGCTGATGTAACTTTTCTGCATTGTGGATTTTTACGTATACTGAACTTAACAAACGAATGCTGCGTACTCTTTTGCAAACGCGCCGTCCAGCTCGTTCAGGGCTACAGTTGTCAGGTAAGGTCTATGTATCTGTCACTAGGCTCGGCTTTTCGGGCACCGGCCAATGAATGTGTATACATGCACCCTGAACACCTCCACACGTGTCTATTAGGAGGACAGCAGTGAGGCCAGCCTCATGCTTTTGATGCTTTCTAAAGTATAGCACATCGGCAATAAGGAAGACTGCGGTGGGACCGCAGCCCTGTATCTAACACGCCAACTACATGCAACAAGTCTGTGAAGTGCATGGAGAAAAGTTCTCACTCACAAAATTTGAACAATGTTCGGAAAAGGAGCCCTAGACAGCGTGCCATTATCATCAAACACAAGATGCTGTCCAACGTATATGCTCATGCAGAGTCCTTAAGACCTGCAAGATTTATTGCAGCGCACACAGCCCATCGTTTTCAAGCATATGTAGTGAACATTAAATTTAATAGTCCTTTAATTAATAAGTGGAATATCCTTTGAGCTTCAGTCTTAGCAGTGCTTAAAACGTGTTTGACAGGATCGGTAAGACATTCTTGTAGCTTCGGCCTTCCAAGTACTTAGAAGTTTGAGTAGGCAGGTAGAAAATTCTTGGTGCTTCAGTCTTTCAATGCTAAGATAGTGGCACTAAAGTTATATGTATAAAAATTGCTGAACAGAAGTTTGTCTTCCACAAGGTTGCCCTTGAATGCTTCGGTCTTCAGCATGGCTAGTCATTACAACCTCTTGCTCCAAGCATACAACAAACAAGAGAGTCAGTATAAGCTATCCAGAAACAGCCAACAGAAATACTAGAAGACTTCCGAGCCTGAATGTACTAGCGGTAATAGTAATAATATCTGGGGTTTAACGTCCCAAAACCACGATGATTATAAGAGACGCCGTAGTGGAGGAATGTACTAGCGCTAGTGTTACTCAAATTTATTATGAAAGAAATGCTCGGTTTGGGTTATAATACTACACTCCTTAACATAGCTAAAGAAATTGCGAAAGATGATGTAACATACTTCAGAGACACAGCAAATGCGGATGACTAATGCAGACGTCGGCAATAAAATACTACTAATTCAAGCATACCTAAGTATGGCTATTCCCAGAAGCGAAAGCACTGTCGAAAGGGAATCATCACATAAATTACAAAAGCAGGAACGTTTACTCTTATGTATAAAAGGAGAAAATGCGTTTGTAATGTTTCAACGTACTGAGTTAGAAAAGAAACATTTAGCCAGGTGTCAGTAAAGAACTTTACTTGTTTAGTAATTTACTCTAACGCCCTTGGGCCTTGAGTGTATGAATAAATAAATACATAAACTATTCACTAATTTGTGCTTTGCTGTAAATTTTAGTTTCGGTACATCATACGAGAAAAAAAGATGATTTCATACTAAAGTTCAGCAGACAGACACCTGTGCTCCCAGTCTTGGCCTAATTGTCTGCCACATTGTGTCGTAATGTTATGGGATACCAATTAACTTGCTGAGCATTGCTCAGAGGCGCCATAACGTCCAAGTATGATGCGAAACATAACTACTCAAGGGACCAACAACCGTTCTGAACATGCCACAAGATTCTAGTGGAAATGAAAAGACAATCGATTCTTGATATATTTTATCACGTTCCTTGGAATTTAAGTAGGAATTATAATTTTAAACTGCCACAGAAAGTTTAAAAGAAGCATGTCACGGCTTCTGCAGAGAAGACTTGGTACTATGTGATGGAGAATCAAGATAGCTATGTTATCTCTCGTCATTAGTACACCTTAATTCTTCCTTAAAGCTGCGGTCTTATGTTATACAGTGGCATCTCGTTGATACGATTCTGCATAACACGTTTCATGGCGTAATACGTTTTTTTTTATTCCCGGCCAAGTTCCTTGGAAATAACGCCTTTTCACGCGTTTAATACGATAACATTTTTGCCTCATAATAGATAATACGACCACGAAAGCGGATCTTGACCGATATATCTGGAAATCCTACGTCTATGTTGGTATATATCTCAAACCGCCTTCCAACAAGCCATGATGTGCACGTTGCAGAGCCACTGAGGCTGCAGCAGAGTCGCCTTTATGGCAAAAAGATCGCTGCCTGGCGTGGCTGCTACGTCCAATCATGAAAAGAAGAAAGTGCAGCGCGAATTGACCAGCTACTTCAATGTTGCTCAATGAAAAGGAGTTGCTGACAGAGTATCTATATTTTCCTCCTTTTTTAACCTCCTTGGTTAAACGATATTTGCATAATACATCTTATTTTCCGGTTCCCGTGAAGAACGTATGAATGACATTCCAGTGCATAGCCATCTTCGCTTTATTTATTGCATAAGCATCACGAGGTATAAAGGTATATCCTGCAAAGCAAAGCTGCTGTAACGGCAATTAGCGGAACAGCAGACCTGCTGCGAACTGCGGCGTCCCTCATTGACTGGAGATGCTCTTGAGCGCTTCAGTCGATGGGTTTACAAGATAGTGTGCATAGCTCTATGGTCCCTCTGTGAGGTATCAAAGGCCATCTACTAATTTTACCGCAAATGGACCTAGCACTAGATGAGCACCACTACTGATGTATCCCAGCACCTCTCGCAAGTGCTACCTGATCACATCTTTTCGGCACACCACCACAGTTCCCAGCATGTTTTCCAAGCATAAACGTTTGCGCCAAGGTGCGCTTTCCAATTACAATACAAAGTGTACAATTGGATACTCCTGGCCAATGTTTCGTTTCGTATCGCGAGAAAAAAAAACCCGGGCACTGCAGAAACCGGCTGTCAGTCTCTTCAAGTTTATTGCAAAATGCATAATGCTTTTATTGCCTTTTGTTGCATTTCTGTGCCTTTCTGAGACATGACGCAGCCATTCTCGAGTTACTGCCTCCATGGCAGATTCATTTGCAGCATGGGCTCTTTGCACGGCACCTTTAAGAAAGCCAACGCAGCAACTGATACCAAGCAGGCGACACAAACTTAATCAGTCGACCAAGCTCGTAGCCTGGTTTCCTTGACTCACAACACTAAAAGCTGGATACAGGATCTTGTCTAGAGCGGGGAGAGGGGTCATCTTCTGTCAGGTCCGATACATAAAGCTCTAAATTTGTAATAAATTTAAAATGCGAGTGACAAATTTACTAATGTTTTGTGCAATGTGATTATATTGTTACGGGGTCCTGACATCTACGAAGGCAGCAGTCGGCGTGTCCAAGATGAAACTTTATTTGGCCGAACTTGTGACCGGGCAACGGAAAGTCAAACCACAGCTACACACACTGTACACTGATAGTGGTGAACAGAGCGTCGGCCGTCGATAAAACTGAACCGCGGCAAGGCGCGCCGGCATTTTATACATCCGCCATCGAACATTCTAGCCTTATCGCTGGTGGCCGCGTTAGTTCCAGAATAATCTTGACTATTCGAGTCATGGGCGCAATCTTGATAAAATGATCTACTACAATCTGCAATGTTCCCAGATATTCTGGCGCGGCCCGCGCAAGACAGCGATCACACGTGCAACGGACCACTTACGCAAACATAACAAGGAATCGTGCGTAGCATTGCCCACCTATGAAAAAGCATCATCCCGATGCTCGAAAAAGAACATGGCAGAGAGGAAAGTAAGTACATACACAAAAAATTCGGCAGATCCCACGTACAGTGGGAATCGAAGTTATGCGAAGCATACGCGGGATGGTGACTGTGGCGTAATTTCTCATATTGAGCGAAACCTTACGGAATGACGCTAGAGAAATGTGGAAGTGGTATAAACACACTCATGCTGAAGAGTCGCATATGTGTTATATAACCAGTTGTTTACAGTTGCTTAACGATGCCAACAGCAACATGGGCGTTACCAACACCAGACGCGGCAAGCTGATATGTAGTGCTTATATTCTTCAATACTGGATAGAGCGAATCCGAACAGCACAAAGAAGAAAACAAATGCACAGGACAGGCGTTACTCGCAATTAGGCTTCAATCAGGAAAGTTCCCCTGGATATACATACAGCCGAGTGGCACGCGCATGCGCACTGTACGTACGTTAGTCACAGTTGCGTTACAGTTGTTATGCTTATACTTGTTATGACGGAGAACACACGCACGTTTCGCGAACCCGTGTGTATGTGTAGAAGGGGTTCTTGACAGTTCTTGAACAAGGTAATCATCACCGTGATCAGTGAGCACCAGCAGCTGGACCAGACTTGTTCATCGGATCCGTTCGTGATCGCGGCTTCGAGGGGTGTAGTGAAGTTCGAGATATAGCACAGCTGTTGGATATCCTGGATGCCCCTTACGATGAAATGATCTATGACGCCTCCTGTCCTGGACCTGGCAACGAGATCTTGTGATGCCCTGTCACATCCAAGAAGTCTTTCATGCCGTCTAAGAACCAGGCGTTGTTGTGTTTTGATAAATCAATGCTGAAGTCACCGGTAATCATGAGGGACATTGTCCTCTCGGCAGAGTTACTGTAGGAAGCATTGACCCCGGTTTTTGCGTAATCCACGTGGTCGACGTTGCGGACCCCGTGGACGAGTGGATGGTAGCCCAGCGTCTTCCAGGGGTGCTCTGTTTTCAGCTCTCAACTTCCTTGCGTCGTCCGCTGTGGTGTAGTGGTTACGGCGCTCGGCTGCTGACCCGAAGGTCGCGGGTTCGATCCCGCCGTGGCGGTCGCAGTTTCGATGGAGTCCAAATCCTAGAGGCCCGTGTACTGTGCGATGTCAGTGGCAGGTTAAAGAATGCGAGATAGCCAAAATTTCCGGAGCTTTTCACTACGGCGTCTCTCATAATCATATCGTGGTTTTGGGACGTAAACCCCTACAATTACTATTATTAATCACTTTCCTTACGTTTCAATGTGTGTGTTCGCGTTCACTGTGTTGGTTGAGACATTGTATCACCTGTGGCACTACCCGCAAAACATGAACTCCTTGTATACTGGTATGTGCTACACGTGACTGAGAGAAAGGGTTTCATGACGTACGCGACAGGTATTTTGCGTTATTCATGCCATGACCAGTGAACCTTGTTCGCCGTGCACTGATCCCTGTTATGCCAAGTTTGGTATATTACAAGTTATGGAGACGACCAGGAGAGCATCCAGACGTAGGCGGCTAGATAGATAGATAGATATACGTAGATAGAAACGCCCAAAGTGCTTGAGGTTCGCTAAGAAATGCTTCGCATTTAATAAAGTACACGACAAAGAAAAAAAAAACCGTCCTAAGGTTAGCTAACGCGTATAAACGGCTTAAGGCGCACGAAGATAGACGACTTCGGGTCGTCCTCGGCGCTGCTGAGAGTTTGTGGTGCGTGATTGCCTTCCGGGATGACCCTAGTAGTCTAGAGCGCCGAGACGTCGAAGACCTTGTATGGTCCCATGTATCGCCGAAGGAGTTTTTCACTAAGTCCACGTGGGCGTATCGGCGTCCAAGACCCAAACACGGTCGCCGGGCTGGTATTCCACGAAGCATCGTCGAAGATTGTAACGGCGGCTGTCGGTCGTCTGCTAATCTTGATGCGTAGGCGGGCGAGTTGTCGGGTTTTCTTCCTCGGCGCGCTCAAGGTAGACCGTCACGTCGAGGTTTTCTTCGTCGTAACGTTGGGTAGCATGGCGTCGAGCGTCGTTGTCGGGTTCCTTCGTATACCAACTTGAATGACGTCATCTGCGTCGTTTCTTGTACGACCGGTTGTATGCGAAGGTCACGTATGCAAGGATGGTATCCCAGGTATTGTGTTCGACGTCGACGTACATGGCCAGCATGTCGGGGATGGTCTATTAAGGCACTCGGTGAGGCCATTGGTCTGTGGGTAGTAGGCGGTGGTACGGCGGTGGCTGGTCTGGCTGTATCCCAAGATCGCCTGGTTCGCCAGGTCTGCAGTAAAGGCCGTACCCCTGTCAGTAATAAGGGACATCTGGGGTGCCATGACGCAGGACGATGTGCTCAACGAAGAACTTGGCTACCCCGGTGGCACTGCCTTTGGGCAGGGTCCTTGTCTCGTCTGGCGGGTGAGGTAGTCGGTAGCTACGACGATCGATTTGTTTCCGGAATTCGACGTCGGGAACGGCCCCAGCAAGTCTATTTCGATGTGCTGGAACGGCTCGAAAGGTGGCTCGATCGGCTGAAGAAGTCCAGCTGGCCTTGTCAGCGGTGTATTCCATCGCTGGCAGTCTCGGCAAGTCTCTACGTAGTGGGTGACGTGGGCAGTGAGGCGACGCCAGTAGTACTCTTCTTGTATTCTCGCAAGCGTACGGGAAACACCGAGGTGTCGAGCCGTTGGATCGTCAAGGAAAGCTTCCAGAACCTTTGGACGTAATGCTGAAGGTACTACAAGGAGGTAGTCGGCCCGGAGTGGCGAGAAGTTTTTCTTTAGGAGAACGCCATTCCGCAAGAAAAATGACGCCAGTCCTCGCCTGAATACCTTTGGAACAACGGTGGCCTTGCCCTCAAGGTACTCAACAATATCCATCAGTTCTGGGTAGGCTTGCTGTTGTTCGGCGAAGTCGTCAGCACTTAAGGTTCCCAAGAAATAGTCACCATCTTGTCGTCGTGTGGCGGTAGGTCAACGGGGGCACGGGACAGGCAGTCGGCGCAGGGTGCTTTCGTCCGGACTTGTAAACGACGGTATTGTCGAATTCCTGAAGTCGCAGACTCCACTGTGCGAGGCGACCTGAAGGGCCCTTCAAGTTAGCTAGCGCACACAATGCGTGGTGGTCGCTCACAACTTTGAGAGGCGTGCCGTAAAGATAGGGGCCAAAACTTTGATGTAGCCCAGATAAAGGCAAGGCACTCCTTTTCTGTTGTGGAATAGTTGGCTTCCGCCTTTGAAGCGACCGGCTAGCATAACTGACAACCATTTCTCGTCCGCCTGTCCTCTGAACTAGGACGGCTCCGAGCTCTACGCTGCTTGTGTCAGTGTGGATTTCTTTGTCGGCGTATTCGTCGAAGGGCGCAAGTATCGGCGGCGTCTGCAAGCGTCGTTTCAGTTCTCGAAATGCTTCGACTTGTGCCGTTCCCCACTTGAATTCTACGTCGTTTTTCATGAGGTGCGTGAGTGGCTCGGCGATCAATGAAAATCCTTTGACGAAACGCCTGCACCAGGGGCACAAGCCCAGAAATCAGCGTACGCTCTTCTTGTCGGTGGGCGGCGGGAAGGCAGCGATAGCAGCTGTTTTCCGTGGGTCGGGGTGAACTGCATATTTGCTAATTACGTGGCCCAAGAACAAGAGCTCCTCGTACGCACTTTTCTTGCTTCAGGGTGAGTCCTAAGGTTTTGATTGCTTGAAGTACAGCCTGAAGGCGCTGGAGGTGCTCATCGATGGTTGAGGCAAAACACAGCGAGGACGTCCAAGAACACGAGGAAAGTTTGCCACTTCAAGCTGCCAGTACTATCTATATACATAATGCGTTGGAAAGAGGTAGGCGCCGAGCAATGGCCGAAAGGCATGACCGTGAACGCGAAGGGGTCATCTGGTGTTAAAAAGGCAGTCTTCTCTCGGTCTCTCTCGTGATTTAGATTTACCAGTAGCCGCTTTGAGCTCCATCGACGAAAAGTACTTCGCGCTGTGGAGTCGATCCAGGGCGTCGTCTATACGTGGGAGAGGATACACGTCGTTCTTTGTGATTTTGTTCAGGCGACGATAATCGACGCAGAAACGTAGGGTTCCATCCTTCTTCTTCACTACCACCACGGGTGACGCCCGCGGACTCTTAGACTGCTGGATGATGTGGGTCGCGTAGCATTTCGTCGACTTGTTTCTTTACGGCCTCGCGTTCTCGCGTCGAAACTCTGTAGGGGCGCTGACGGAGTGGTCTGGCATTTTCCCCTGTAATGATGCGATGTTTTGCGACTGGGGTCTGCCGAATTATTGACGACGACAAAAGCAGTTCTTAGCAGGGCTTTGAGCTGTTCTTGGTTATGCTTCGGAAGGCTAGAATTGACGGCGAAAGCTGGGTGGGGAGATTGGTTCGATGGCGTAGGCTCGGAAGAATCAGGGAGGTTGAAAGCACTGCTGGCTTCCACAATTTCTTCGAGGTAGGTGACCGTGGTGCCTTTGTTCACTTGTTAATACCCAGTGCTGAAATTTGTGAATATCACTGTTCCTTTCTCTCCCCTCACCTCTGCTATTCCTCTTGCGACGCAAATCTCGCGGTTAATCAACTGGCGCTGGTCGCCTTCAACGACGCCTTCCAGTTTTGCTAATTTCTGAGGGGCGACGGAAATGATGACGCTGGAAAGAGGAGCAATGGTGACCTTGGTCTTCCCGCGTCAAGGCGTGCTTCCCTGGCGGCGTATACGGCGGTAGTGCTTTCCGTGTATAGTGTTATCAACTTGGATATAAGGTCGATTTCTGCACCATGACGGCCTAAGAAGTCCATACCAAGGATGACATCTCTCGAGCAATCGTGTAGGACTACGACGTTTTGCGGGAAAAATCGGTTAATAATAGAGACTCTCGCTGTGCAGATTCCTGCCGGTCGTTACTAGGTGACCTCCAGCTGTCCGGATTTCGGGGCCTTCCCAGGTGGTCTTGACTTTCTTCAACTTCGTGGCGAACAGTCCACTGATGAGAGAATAGTCGGCTCCAATGTCCACGAGAGCTGCGAAGCTGGGGCAGTCGATAGGAACGTCGAGGACGCTAGTTCGTCGTCTTGCGTTGCAGTTAGGTCGTGGCGTCGGATCACGGCTTCGTCAGTTTGTCCCGCTGTTTCGACGTTGCTTCGCCAGGGATTCTTCGCCACCTCGAAGTTTCGTCGTGAGAGCTCCGTCCGGTTTGCGTCCTGTTCTTAGGGTATCGTCGCGGCGTTGTCGTCGGCGACGGAGGATCTTCAGTAATCGTCGTACAGCAACCGCACCTCTATCGGTTGCTGCCCTTAGTTTTCCGGATGCGGGCTAGGTGACCGGCCCCGCGTTGTGCCATTCTATGGTCGGCGTTGGGAAGAGACGTGGCAGCCTGGCGATGGTGATCGGGAAGGTCCCCGGGGAAACCATTGCGCTCCTGCGAGATAGTCGGCGATGCCACGTGGCCGTTCACCTCGTTCTGGACGTGGCACGTTGATGGCAAATCCACGCAGGCCCATTACGTGGTAGCGGCAGCGGCGGTAGGTGTGACCAGCCTCTCCGCAATGATAGCAGAACGGGCAGTGGTCGGGGGCGTGCCAAATGTCGGTCTTCCTCGGGGTGTAGCGCTGGCGACAGGTGGGCGGTATGGTTGTCGGTGGTGGTGGCATCCGGCGGTGCAACTGTGGTAGTGCAGTTCCTTCAAGTGGGCGCGGAGGGGGATGGTTACGACGTGCTGTGGCAGCGTAGCTCGTAGCTTCCGGATGAGGCTGCGGTGGTTCGGGAATTTCCAGCGATTGCCGGACATACTCGCGGACCATGTCGGCGATCGAGTCCACTTGAGGCTACGCCAATGGTAACAGCTTGCGCAGTTCCTCCCGCACGATCGCTCTGATGGTTTCCCGTAGGTCGTCGGTGCCTAGCGAGTGCGCTTCGGTGTAGCCTGTAGATACGGTTGAGTGGTTCTATTGCTTCGTCGGCATCTCCAGTCATTTTAGGGGCGAAGCTCCTTAGGGTGTGGGTCGTTCCCTCCTCTGTAGTAGTAGTAGTATGTATGTGTGTAGCCAGCTCTAGTTTAATGAATTGCTCACTAGATGGCTTTTCATGTATTTCTTAGAGCTCTAGTTTAATGAATTGCTCACTACATAGCGTTTTATGTATTCTTAGAGTTGCTGTTTAAAGATGATAGATGGCGCTTGTATAATGCGAATGGCGCATGTCATTGGATGCCTGCGATCGTAAAAGGTGCTCGCTCTAGGCGCGTTTTCTCTTTCGCTCGGAGTCGCCGGATGGAGGCAGACAAGGCGCTCGCTCTCGGCGCGCTTTCTCTTTCGCTCGGGAGCGGGCACTTTCCCTGCATTTCGCCGATCACAAAGCGGTGATAATGAAGGGACCACGTAAACCAACAGTACAATAAAAGTTTGATGTTTAACATATTAACGGTGTTTCACACTCTTTATATGATGTACAGGGCGAATTTCACGTAAGAGTTTCACGGTTTACCGATGATTCCCTCCGGAGCTTCGCCCGACTCATCATCATTCACCCCGTGGATGTGCTGTGATTTTTTTTCAGTTGTCGAAGCCCTCCGTTAAAAATTCGGTGAGTGTCTTCGGTGGATTCCGCACCAATCCTGCAAAGAGGTCTTGTTTAACTCCCTGCATAACGAAGCGGATCTTTTTCTCCTCAGGCATGCCAGCATAAGCCAGGCGGGAAAATCGCCCTATTTCTTAGCAACGTTGCTTGTTGGGCGAGTTGGAACGAGTCAGTCATAACGTAGTTCAGCGCAAAAAACAGGCAACAGACGAGCGAGAGGACAAGGACACAGCGCATTCTTCCAACTAAAGTTTATTGGATTGGAACGCATGTATATATACACACATGGGAAAGCAAGAAAAGATCAAAGAAAAAGGAAAAAAAAAACAGGAAGTAAAACCGAAAGGTGAAAAGAGAAAAGTGCCGATAAGTCACACACGTGTGCCAACACCGCCCCCCTTCCCATGACTCGCCAAAAACAAAAGCTCTTTGTCAGAAAGATGCAAGGAAGGCATGCTTACGCATGCGTCCCCAGACCGTTTAATTTCCTCAGCCTCGATGATTTCCCTCACCCTTTGGTCCCGACTGCGTGCAAGGACCGCAGTGTTTTCAAAGAGGGGCCTACACTCACAATCCCGCACGTGGATGCCGAGGTGCCCCGATACTGTCGTTTGGACTCTGTAGTAGTGCTCACGGAGCCTATCGTTCAGGCAACGTCCCGTCTGACCCACGTACTTTCTACCACACGTCAGAGGGATGGCGTACACAACGTCTTGAACGCATGGAACGAACATTCGCTTATGGTCTGTGGTGCAGCCTCTTTTTTCTTTCACCCGAGAGGTCGAACTGCACAAGCCCGAAAGCTTTTCAGGGGCCGAAAAAACCACGCGAACGCCAGCGCTTTCCCCGATTTTCTTAAGCCTGTGCGAGACATCATGCACATAGGGCACCACAGCTGTCTTCTTCTTATCTTGCGCCCTCCATCTCACTCTGCGCTCCTCCTTCCTCCTGGGGTCCCTGACATCTCTAAGCAGGCCTTCAGTCACAGACGACACCACGTCTTGCGTGTAACCTGCGACCCTGAGGCGGGACACCTGCTCCAGAAAGGCGTCATCCACCTTGTGGTGACACGACTTGCACAGGGCCTTCTGCAAGGCCCTATTTCTTCCGTGTAGACGGTGACGGTCTCATTCGGTAGCTGCGCTCTTCTCTTCAGCAAAGCAACGGCCTTTTTCTTGCGGACGATGCTCGTGAAGGTACTCAGGAACGTCGTACGAGAGAGGTCCCAGGTTTGAAGTATTGATTCTTGGCTCTCAAACCACGTCTTTGCGGCGTCTTCTAGGTAGAAGTAGACGTGGAGCAGCTTCTCTTCAGAGTCGAAGTGGTTGAAGGTGGCGACTCGGTAGTACGTCTCCGTGTCTTCAAACGACGATCTACGGAAATTCGGCGGCTCCCTTGGCTGCTGCATCACGACCATTGCAGGTGACGCAGCGGCCGTCATTGTAGCTGTCGTCTTCGTCGTTGTGGTACTGATCTTGTCGGGTAGGAGTCCATATTCTGGTGGGAGACCTTGCTGTCTGCGGTTGGCTCGCTGGTCAGCTTTGGCGTCGACGTCGACTTGAAGGTATTGGCTTGGCTCACGGCTGGAGGGGGCGTTCGTTACATGGACCGGGAAGCACCTCCATTAGATATCACGGGGTCCTGACGTCGACGAAGGCAGCGGTCGGCGTGTCCAAGATGAAACTCTTTATTTGGCCGAATTTGTGGCCAGGGAACGGAAAGTCAAACTACAGCAATACACACTGTACACTGATAGCGGCGAACAGAACGTCGGCCGTCGATAAACCTTAACCGCGGCAAGGCGCGCCGGCATTTTATGCATGCGGCATCGCGTCTCTCAGGACTATATTTAATAAAGTTCCACCATCCATCCATCGACCATTCGAGCCTTATCTCTGGTGGCCGCATTAGTTCCAGAATAATCTTGCCTCTTCGCGTCATGGGCGCAATCTTGACAAAATGATCTAGTACAACCTGGAATGTTCCCAGGTATTCTGGCGCGGCCCGCGCAAGACAGCGATCACACGTGCACGGACCAGTTACACAAACATAACAAGAAGCGCGCGTGACAATAATCCTCATCTTGTTCCTTTACCAATGGCAGCTCTACTTACATGTTCAAAATGATCTTTCTACTGTTATTCGTTAGTTTTATTGATTGGCATGAGATATGCTGAAGAACTATCATTTGGGCGAGTTGGATTCTGCCAAACATATAGAGTGGATTGAGCGCGACACAACAAGGACAGAGGTGAAGAAGGGACACAAACACCAGCGCTGTTCTCACAACTAACTTTATTAGCGCAGGAACACATATTTCACGTGGATATAGCTTGTGCTCTAAAATATTTCTGCGCTAATAAATTAGTTGCGAGAACAGCGCTGGTGTTCGTGTCCCTTCTTCACCTCTGTCCTCGTTGTATCGCTCTCAATCCACTCAATAGGTTTACGAGATATGCAATTGCGTCTGTGCTGCCGTGGACCCTTGTGATAGCGTAGTGAGCTCGTGAAGTCGAAAGACAGCTTTTAGTTGCCTTTCCTCTGTCTGTTTTTGAAATAGACGAAATAAAGTTGATTGATTGATCGATTGATAATATGGGATGTCAACACCCATACTCCGCTTTCAAGAATGAAAGGGGAAGTGATCATAGTCAGGACATCTGAACTTTGCCTCTGTATCCACCAGTATTAACACCATGTGAAGTTTCGGAACGTTATTCGAGGGCTGAAGGTTCGGTACCTGCCGATGGCAAGTTCTCTTTTCGTGTACTTTACTTTCTTCACGTTTATGCTGCCATTACTACAATACAGTTAAAACAGTACAGTTAGCATCCCTTACACTTTTTTTTACTTCATTATCCGTTGGTTCTCATTAAAGTTGTGCCAGACAAAGAAACGCGCCTTCGAAAAATCCGTTTATTTCGTTCATTGATAGCAAGGATCTCTAGCCGGCAAACTTAATGGATTCAGGCAGTGTGGGAGGGAATATTGGTCAGCTGTCCGCTCGTTGAAATATCACGTGCTACGTGACGCCAGGTGACAAGAAAAAAAAAACATGGCTGATCCCTCCGTCATAGGAATCGGTATAACACGAAAGTGAAACGTGTCTCCACAGAAGTAGTGCTTATTGTGTAGTGACATATGAGAGCTTGTACAATGTCTATTCGTGTTTGGCAGCTATAGCACCGTTTGACGTGGATGCACCCATGTTGACAGCATGTCTCTATCGTGACTACTAACGCCCATGATCATGATTAAACCGTTGTGGTAGCTGACGGGGTGAAAATATATTTGGACACAGCGAATCGTGAATCCCGCGTAAGGATGATATCAACAAGCTCATAATCAACATTGGTACCCGGTATGCACATCTTCAAAGCGTTGTCAATTAAGGAGAGAAACGCACGGTGCGCGCTTTCTAGTAATGGGTAACCGACGCCTTGCTCATGCATACATAACACACACTGCGCTTCAGCAACAAGGGAGGTAGAGATTCGTAGCCTGAGCCGCAAACGCGTGCGTCCCTCTGGCCTCTGTCTCGCAGGCGCTGCTCTCGCTCCACCAAGGCACGACATTCGCCCGTCGAAATCGCGTCCTTTCTGCAACGCATATTGCAGCAGTTTTGTTAGTCGGTGCTCTCGCAATTGAAGCAGTCGGCCGCGGAGAAATCCCGTTGGTGCACGTGGAAGCCGCACTACTCCGATGAGCCGACGCACGCTAACACGAAGCCAAAGGCAAAGAACGTAACTGCGTCAAGGCTGCCTCGGCGACGCCAGTGCGGCCAGTCTACCTCTCTGGTATCGAGACGCTTTAACCATTACCTCCGATATCGCGTGCGATCTCGGAGGAAGCGTTAGTAAGTGTCGATCGTGAAGCATTACTTCTTTTCACGCCTCACAGACGGCGGCACCGCCCCGCTCCGCCCGCCGCGAAAGAGAATGTGTGAAAGATATAAGGCGCGTTCGCGCCGTGTCTAGCATCTCCCGAGTTAGCTTACTCGGTAGGGCGTCGGGCGCCTGCCGTCGCGGCCGCAACGTCGTGGGTTCGATTCCCAGCGGGGTATCTTTTCTTGGTTTTTTTCTTTCTCACCCGTTGGCATCCATTTTATCAACGTCATATCCGTGACGGATGTACTTGGTGGACCCCGGCATAAAACACTTTCGTGTTAAAAGTGTTCCCCACCCGCTGTCATGGCTACGAGCGGCGCTTACTAACAATCCCAGGTTTGTATGACAAAAATACCCGATCAAGTAGACGGGATAACGACCGCCGCCGTAGCTCAATTGGTAGGAGCATCGGGCGTGTTATCCGAAGGTGGCAGTTTCGGTCTCTGCCGGCGGCAAGTGTCTTTTCGTCCACTTATTGACGTTTATATCGCAATTGCTACAATACAGTTAAAACAGTGGAATTAACGTCCCCTATACTTTCACTCGCCTTCATTATCTGTTGGTTTTTCTTGAGGAAGTTTTTCTGGATTGTAGGGGCACGAAACTCAAGAAAACAGTAAGCACAATTATGGATCTCCTTTAGCTTGTTTAGCGCTACGCTCCTTCAGAAGCCTGGAAGTCAAATATGCCAATAAACTTAAAAAAGTACATCCCTGAAACCACATGCATCACTGAAAACTGTTAACCATAAGCCACGGTAAAAGAAAATATGAAGAACTAAATATCTTTAAATAGCATGTTCTCCTTGGAGTACTCAAAACGAGCCCTAATAGCATAGTTGTTTTCGTCCGTTAATTTCAAGCACTATTACAACAATATTTTAGCAGCAATGCCGACTGCATATTGTGCCCCTTGTTCAAGTTGCTGAACTACGCGCAGAAGCTTTGTGCATAGTACTTATAACTCAGTCATTTTCACACACTGCACAGCTCTTATGAAGTTGAAGGAATTTTCCAGCATGCTGTGAACTATAGACACTCTGGTTTATTCTATGGGGTTGTGCATGTTATAAACACTACAGCTATTTTGCAAGTTAGCTTGAGGTACATAAAACTTCTTACCCTTTTTTTATGTGTAAAAAACCCTAACAAACCTGCCAGTGGGCAATGGCCATTGTCACAAGACATCACAAAGGACACTTGAAGCTCTCTGCTTCCTTATTTCCTACACTGTTTGGTCAATATTGCTAGTAGTATTATTTGCTTCAGCCTATGATTTATAAGCAACTTGTGCAAAACATCGTTGCAACAGCTACGAATCGCGTGTATGGCTTTGGAGCCATTTATTAATTTTGGAATGTCTTTCACCTCAGTCTGGCGCTTTTTTAACTGCCATTTTCCGCAGCCCTCTGGGCTTCGTGAGCCACATAGGATATGTATCTACTCTTTACCCTTTCCTGTCTTTGACAATTATATACCGGACAGTCGCATAGGACGTGGTGTAGCGTCTCTTCGCAATGACCGGCATCGCAAGAGCGTTGTCGGCCATTCCAATTCGAAAGGAATAGGACTTCGTAAATGCCACCCCAGCCGTAAGCGATAAAGCAGTGTGGCTGGCCCCTCTTCGTCGGAGTCCAGTTGGCATACAGAGGCATCAAGAGGACAAGTGGCGTTGACGATTGGTCCACTTGGTTCGGCTTCTTGGTGGGCACCATAGAGCGAGCATATCTCATGTGCAAGCCTCGAAGACTGCTGGCAACGTCAGACCTTGAAAGTGGAATGGTATCTTCCTTTGTGCTTTCATGAGCTGCCCGAGCGGCATTAGCGCGTGTGTTCGCCTTATGACGCCGAGTGAATTGGCAGCCACTGAAACGTCACGTGGTGCCCTTCTCATGTGAAGTCACTGGCGTCCGTTCTAGCGCGCCTTGACAGTAGACAAATGTCTGTTGAAACAGTTCTTGCATGTCGTCAACAGAAGACATCACAGCTGAAGGCGACGAGGCACTGCTGAGGTTTTAAGAGAGACGAACTTAGACAAGCGGCTGTGACAGAAATGTCGCGCACCACGCAAGAGTGACCGACTGACTCTGTTTGTGCAGTGTCACGTGCTATCTTCTATCTTCTCTCTCTCTTCCTCCCATCTTTAAATCTCCCCCACCCCTGCCATGTGTAGGGTAGCAAACCGGCTGTCCTATACTAGTTAACCTCCTGCATTTCCTTCTCTATTATTTTCTCTTCTTTTTACCCTTTCCTCATGACCTCGGGGGCAATACCACTGATGAAGTAGAGAGGTGTGCGATTTCTTCGTAGCCATAAAGCACTGGCACTGACGGCATAGGTCGAAAAAAAAAGTGGAGCTCACTCAGACTGACTCAGGAAATATCTATTGCGCTTTAGGCTCATTCGCACAAAGACTCCACCAAAAGTTTCCTCACCGGACTCAAACTCACCAAAATATTAATCACCCGGACTCACTCAGACGTAGGCTCACGGCCTGATCTGAATCTGGTGAGTCAACGCATGAGTGTTTAGTGTATAATTAGCATTTCAACCATGGTGTCAACGCTCTTGAACACTAATATCTCATATACTCTTGTCTAAGTGGCTCATTTTCATCTTGTACTTTCAAATGCGAGTTATCTGTGGTTTCAATATATTAAGGAATTTTTATCAAAGACGCGACACACAGACACAGAGGAGATGTTTTTATCTAGAACGTCCCGTGAACGAGTTCGCAGGGCCAGGTCAAGGCACCACGTCCTCCGAAATTTATGCCGGATATGTATATACTGAGGTGAACTGTATATACTAGATATACAGTATATACAGTATTACAGTATATACTAGTGAATTGAAATATGTGTGAGTAGACAAGGTAAGCATGAGGCTACATAAGGCTGATAGTTGTGCTGAAGATCACTTATAGATAGGATAACAGGTCGCCAAAAAATGTGGAGCTTAGTCAGATTCACTCAATAAATATATTTGTGCTCTGGGCTCACCGGACTCAGACCCACAAAAATTCCTCTACCGCAATGACTCGGACTCAATCTCTCCAAAATATTACTCACCCGGACTCACGGCCTTATCTGAGTTCTGAATGAGTCGATCATGAATGAGTTTGCCGACCTATGATTGATGAACATTATGAACAACGCTTGAATTCGCTGAGCCAGCCCAGGTTGTAGTCACCAGATGCTACCTGTGAACCATAAGAAAAAATGCTTGAGGAGGGTATGCGCACTGAGTGCATAACGATAAATAATGCGTATGAATGTTCACGAAGCAGGCATTTCTGCTGCACACTGGTGATTCCACTGCTACAAAATTTCTGTCATGCGATACAGTTTACACATGGAAGTACACCTGGCCGAAACAGTGCCTTGCAGTTGCCGAGTACCTGCTCAGGATTCTCTACTCTGGCTAAGGCGAAATCACACGAGAGGTACGTGCTGAATTTGCAGTACTCGTCAATAAAATGGCAGACACAGTCTAAAATTTTCTGCATATCACGTGCCTTTTACGAGTAAAAGACGAAACACACTTTCATACAGGTCCATTTGTTGATTTCATATGTTAAATGAAGCTGTCTTGCTGTGGTAGCTCTTTAGAAAATAGGGCATGTTAGTGGAAAAGCTCCAGACAATTCCTGTCGAAATTATAAATTTCTTAGATACAGGCAGTTAATTTTGTCAAAACAAGGAATGGGTGAATACACATGTAGTGCACTTTGCAGCTGCAGATTCCATGATGCTATGTGCGCCACTTCCTGTTTAGCTGCAGACTGCGCTCTCAAGCTGCAGTTCTTCAACCACGGTGTCATGGCTTGCCATTTGCGTCAGAGGCGCATTTGTAAAGGCTGGATTGGTTGTAGTGGCTACAAGAAGAATCAACCAGGAACGTAACGTAGCGCTTCCATAACGATCAGTAAAAACACAGAATTTCCTAATCAACCTCAATAGCCTGAAGTTCTGACTGGACGTCCTTATTTATGACTTTCTACCCAAGAAGCAATGTGGTAACCGTATCTCCACGCTTCACTGAGTCAGTTGTTGAAAAAATGAAATCGATATTTGGACGCAAACGTCTGGTCAGGAACAGACTGAAGACAATTGCAAAAACACTGACCACGGTTAAACACAACTAAAAGCACGACGTTTCGAAGGCAGTGTAGACTAAAGTGAACACACCAAAAGCAAAAGCTATAGTGAGTACTCAACCAACGCACAGCTTCTTATCAGAACGCAATGCATTTCACGCATAATAACACATGTAAGGTTTATTACGCGGTTTATGTTGGCGTATCGGGTGGCCAAAAGTAAGATGTTCACTTACCTAAGAATAACACACAAGGGCAACAGTTACAGGTCGGCGAACTGTCTCATGCATATCAGCGAGATCTAACGCCGCGCCTTGATACAGGTCAACTGGCTACCTATCCAATTAGAAATTTCCAACGAAGCCAGCAGTCCTAAATCGGCCCGATGGTATATCGACTAGAGCAAAACTATTATGGCACAGACCGCGGGCCGCGCCACGTCGGCTAAAATATTTTCCACGGGGGCCAGGCGGGCTTGGATCTGAAGCTCGG